>NC_137260.1:46555502-46803002 GCF_053477335.1 Acartia tonsa
GATGACGAGGTGTTTGCCATGGGTAGCAATGGTGCCGGGTGTTTAGGACAGGGGGATATGCACTCATCATTACACCCCAAACAAGTTGAAGCATTATGCCACAAGGTAAGTTTTAAAAGAGTGATCATGAAACTTACAGGGCAAGGCACAGTAGCAACAAGAAAACATCAATAAAATCAAAGTTTTATAACTTCAAATAAAAGCTGGTGCCTCAACCTGATTTATTAAAAGCAGTCTACCCCTTTGCAATATTATTAAAGCAACCAAACTCTGCCGGTAAAATGGCTGCTTTTTGTCAGCAAGCGTACTGACCCTCTTTTTTATGTTTGTTACACAGTCTTTTCATGATCTACGTTATTTTATTTTCTTACCTCTTTTCTTTTCTATTTTCTTAGTGGAATATAATATAATATTTCCCTTATTCAATTCATAGGTACCAAATCTCTTTATCCCTTCGTTTAAAGTATACGATTGTTAAATAAAACTTAAGTGAACATCAGAACTTTTGATTTCAGAAAGTAATCGGGTTTGCATACGGGTCCGGACCTCATGTGTTAGCATTTACAGAGAATGGAGAGTTGTACTCCTGGGGACATAATGGATACTGCCAGCTAGGGAATGGGTCAACTAACCAGGTATAATATTAGATAAAATTATTTCCAGTCCCTTTGGGACTCTAAGACTGTACTTACGTCCCTATTTATAAAGTCTTTACTTATCCTAACTTAAACAACAGGAAGATGCAATTTTATCGAAACTGCCATCAATTTTTCAGGGACTGACCCCGTCACTTATCCAGAACTCTTTAACTGGTAAGAAAGTTGTATCTGTGTCCTGTGGCTCCCATCATTCCCTATGCCTCACCTCTGATGGAGATATTTACTCTTGGGGACAGAATAACTGTGGTCAGATTGGTTCGGGCAATACTACCAATCAGTCTACACCCAGGTATTACTTATATTTCATTCTAGGTTATGTGATTAGAGTTAAACACGAAAAAGGGAAGGTGTTAAATAATTGTGTGTCCTCTTCCCGAGGACCCTGAGCCGACTTGCAATTGGGTCTTTAAAAATCAACAAATAGCGTCGGGAACATTGACACAGCCAAGTCGCTACAAAAGAGCAAAAAGCAATTTTCTAGCAGACGAAAAAGGTCCCCAACAGTGGAATCCCAAGTATTTGTCTGGTTATACCTTCTAACTAATGATATATTTTCAGGGGTGTATATTCTGCATGGGATCCCCTGCTCAGGGGGGGGGGGGGGAATAATAAAAAATAAGTGGTTGGAGGGAAAAAAAATGTAAAAATTAAGAAAACTGAAAACATTTTTTCCATTTCGCCCCCCTCCTTGGTTAAAAAAACTAAAAAAATGTGTGGTAGGAGGGATAAAATAAATAAAATATAGAGTTCTTTAAATATTTATCTATTTTCCCCCCTACTTTTTAGGAAAAATCTAGGGGGGAAAAAAAATAAAAAAATTTGTAGCAGGGGAAAAAAAATAAATCTTGTGCAGAATATACACCCTTGTATATTTTTAAGTGTATTTTTTTGAATTTTTCGTATAGATATTAACTTATTAGGTAGGTACCTACCTAGTTTTTATGTAAGTTAGAAATAAAAATTAAAATTTTTTTTTTATTGTGATAAGAAACAAACATATGTAGAGATTCCGTAAACAGAGTGAATATATCTAAGAACATAGAAAAAGCTAATTCACATTTAGCTTGCTAAAGATAAAAGATAAGTTCCAAGTTTATAACATTGTTTTTTTTTGGTCCCAAAAGTTTCTTTTAACTGCAGCCATAAAAGGTAGATGTTACATTTTCTTTGAGTTTTATCAAAAAATTTAAAATGAAATGTATTTTTTTCTTAGGAAAGTGACTGCATCTTTTAGCGGCCGCAAGGTGATCGGCGTGACCTGCGGTCAGACCAGCAGTATGGCAGTCCTGGAGAACGGAGAGGTGTACGGCTGGGGATACAATGGAAATGGACAGCTCGGCCTGGGAAATAATATAAATCAGCTGAATCCCTGCCGGGTTACGGCTCTTCAGGTTAGAATTAATTTAGGAGAAGATGTCCATTTATTTCCATATTTTTTAAACCCAAAGAAAGTTATTTAAGCTTTAAAAGTTGCTTAGACTTCTCAAAGCACATCTACTTTATCCTAAAGACGATATGTCTTTTAGATGTCATTTTTTCTCGAATCGTAATTAAAAATATTATTTAATGATAAATATAGCACAATTATAATTATTAATAAATGTCATTCATTACGGTGACTTAGTTTGGGACACATTTTCGGCGAGGGTGGGGTAATAAAGAGTATCTCCCATGAGACAGCGGGTCAAGTCATAATGTACTTGAACGTGGAGCTTAATACCCCTAGTGGCTATACAAAAGTGTCTCCTCCTACTCATGACTACTCATGTGCAAACACTAAGACACAATGGCTACACCCACACACACGCATTAATAAATTTCTCTATATACCTAGGGAATTGTGATAACAAGTGTTGTTTGTGGTTATGCCCACACTCTTGCCATCAGTGATGAAGGAGCACTCTATTCTTGGGGAGCTAACAGTTATGGTCAACTTGGCACAGGTCTGCAATTAATGTGGTGCTTGCCCTAAGCACTAAACCCCCCATCTTGTTTATTTTTTAATAAATTAAAAATAAAGAGTCGGCAATTTTTTTTATGCCTAAACCCCTGTATGAGGCCTTAATCCTGCAGTGGTACCCATAACTTAGAAGTAGTACCCAACATAACCTAAACTGACCTAAAATAAAGTAATAACAAACAAACAAAAACTTCTGCAACAAAAATGTGTCTGAAAACTAAAAAAAGACATGATATTGATTTTAATGAATAAATTTTGCAGGAAATAAAGCCAATAGCTGCACTCCCACTCGGGTTGGAGAGGAGCTGGGTAGAATTGTTGAGATTGCTGCTACTCATTACAATCATATTTCATCTGCAATGACACAGGTTTTTTTTTCATCAAAGAATCTATAATACAGAGCATATAAAAATAATGTTGCGAATAGAGCTGGAATTATATATTAATCATATTTAATATAAAAATTCTAAATTTTGGATCATTGTTAGAAAACGAAGTAGAGGGTATCATCGTATTTTTACTGTAGCTTTTAATAGGTTATTTGAGGTTAGTTTAGGTTAGGTAAATGTTAATGATTGCCCCCCATTCCCCAAGGTTAGGAAACTGGCCCTTCAGGGTTAGAGACCCCCCGCCAGGGCTATAATTACGAGAAAAGCTATTGTGAAAATATGACGAAACTTGTTACCTACCTACTTTGTTTTCTTTCCATGATCCGAAATTACATAGTAATGATATTTAATTAAATCTAAATAAAAAGTTAGAAATTTTTGTTATTATCTATAAAAACTGTAAATTTATTCCAGGTAAAAAATGTATTATTATGTAATTCAGAAATCCCTGTGTTACATGTGGGGCCAGTGTCGTGGTCAGAGCGTAGTATCTCCAACCCTTACACCGTTCTCCTCGTTGCACGACGTGTTCGCCTGCTTTGCCACGCCCAGTGTTGCCTATGTACCAATGGAGACAGAGGTTACGGCAGGTGCGTAATAATATTTGCTTGCTTCATTTGAAGAGGTTTTATCCACATGAAGTTCTGCTATTAGAAATAATAAATTTAGATTTTAGATATCGTATTTTAATTAAAAAAAGTGAAATCATATTGGATTTTAGAGTTTTTAACCGTTTTTTAGAAAAACAAAGTAGAAATACAATCTTTACTTGAGCTACGAAAACAAAACTATCGCCTGTTACAGGAAGAGGCCAAGTCTAGAGCAAAAAAAAATTTGTCTTCTAATTATCTAGTAATTTTAATATTTTTGAACTTGTGAATATTCATTCAGGTCCCAATGTGTATGATAGTCTAAAACAAGCTTTCGACGATGCTGCTACAGCTGATGTCAAGTTCCTAGTTGAAAATAAGGAAATCCATGCGCACAAAGCTGTTCTCAAGATCAGATGCGAACATTTTAGATCCATGTTCCAGGTAAATGCTTTAATTTTTATCCTTTTTTTGCAAATAATTTTAATTTTACATTGTATAGGTAGCAATTTCAGTCAAAGTAGTAAGGATCACTATTTCGCATATAGGAACAAAGAATTAGTAATCATTAAAGAATCCTGAAAATTAAATAAATATTTCCAACAATATTTTTTAACCATACACATGAAAAAAAGCTCATTTTTTTACTTGAGTTAAAAATGATTATAGGAACATTGGGAGGAGGGTAACAGCCTGGAGGGATGTATTGACATCAGATATTTTACCTATCCTGTCTACAAAGCATTCATCCAATATCTTTATACTGATGAAGTCGACCTACCACCAGAAGACGCTATTGGTAAGTGTTTTGTTTCTTTGTTTCAATTCCGATTAGATCGAGAACAAATGTTAAGGGTTTTCTTAGCTTTATATTCTTATGAAATTAATTAAAGTTAAAACAAAAATCACAAAAATAAGTTAAATATGAAGTGTTAAATGTTTTGGTGCTTTCTTCAAAGTTCCTGTCGGGCACTGAAACACCCTGCCCACCTTTATTTTTTCAATAAATTGAAATTAGAGTGGAGGGTTAGTTTTATTCCCTATGTCTTATCCCTGCTGGGCTTTCTAGTACCCGATATAAACTAACTTAACCTTTTTAGGACTACTGGATCTTGCAAATTCCTACTGTGAAGGCCAACTAAAGCGTAGGTAAGTGAACAACAATTGAAAATTCCAGCTGTTAGTTTCAGTGGTAATGACGACTTATTAATTTATCCTAGGAGGGAGGTTGCATTGGACTGTAAACACCGTTACTTAAAGTATTATAATCTCTGCTTCGACGTAAAACCTTTGGGTTCTAACTTTAATAAATATTGATTTGTTGTTTCAAACTAGCAGCACTTAATTTTTAAACTATTAATCTACAGAAGGAGTAATATTGTTTATCATCATTGGAATGAACATTGGGATGTTTAAACCCTTAAGATCACTTAATATTTTTATCTTGTCTACTTAAAAATGAAAACCTCTCCTTTGTTTTTTTATTGCTTAACATATTAACTTCTTTATAAATGATTTTTACATTTGTTTAGATGTGAAAGAATTATTCGTCAGGGTATAACTGTGGACAATGTTGCTATGTTGTATGCCACGGCCATCAAATATCAGGTATAGTCTGGGAGGGAGGGAGGGGACATTGGATTATAATTATTAGTGATGGCAATCCATCGTATTTTTGGGCCGGATTCTTAAAAGAATCCGTCAAAAAAGTGGCGGATTCCGGATTCTAGCAGTATTTTAAAAGGCTTTTAAAAATAAATAAATGAAGCATGAAAAGCTATGAAATGAAAATAAATATATTTTGATGTCATGTGGCCACTGCACAGCCAATTAGAGGGCTTAGTTGACGGTGAGTGGATTACAAGCTCATCACGTGATCGTTGCTGGACAATGAGAGCTCTGCGTTACCAGCTGATCTCTCAACTTCGTGGTTTATGTGGGAAGAGATGGGGGGTGGTGGGGGGTGATCTTTGCCTTCAAAAAGAGGGAGTTAAAAGAAAAGGCTCAAGATGCTAAATTTAGCCTACCAATTAAGAATCCGGAATCCGCTATTAAAAAACGGATTCCGGATCCCAAAATTGGTCAAAAAATTGGGCGGATTCCGGATCCGGATTGCCAACCCTAATAATTATTGTGCTATGTTGTATGCCACGGCCATCAAATATCAGGTAAAGTCAGAGAGAGAGAGATTGGACTGTAAATTAATATTGTTACTGAAGTTTCTTATTCCCGCTCTCTCAAATCTTTTTTCTTTTAATATTGGTTTTAGTCTATTTCTGCAAGATAACCCCCCCCTTTGCAAAAAATACGAAACCATTCTCTTAATTTTCTAGTCAAACTAGTGTAATTAACAGCCCAATGTCCCCTTCCTCTTGGTTTTGTAATACTTGAGTTATAACCAGGGAGGGAGGGAACGTAAATTTCTCTCAAATTGAATGGGAATTATTCTAGCACCCACACCTCCAGTGTCCAATCTTAATTCATAGAAGTTGTAATTTTGTTCTTCCTAAATGAAGATGAACGTCAATTTATCAACCATTGTCTTATCCCTTTAGATCCCTAATTATAAATAAGAAACGATTGAAACCTTCTACGATAAAAAATTTAACCTTTGGACTTTTTTTCACAGTCCAAATACATTGTTTCAGGCGAAAGAGTTGGAGGATTTCTGTTTTAAATTCAGCCTGAATCATATGACAGCTGTTACACAAACAGATGCATTCAATAAACTTGATGAGTCTACCCTCAAGGATTTCATTGCTAAGGTAAAAGTTTTAAAATAAGAAAGACTTTTTCTAGTTTGGTTTCGAATATGGTTAATAATATATAAAAATCATACATTGTATCGTATCATAGAAAATTTTAGAACTAATCTCTGTATTTTTTGTCCAGGCCTTCGGCTCCTCGGGGTCAATAAAACAGGGACTAATTTATCAATTATTTGAAATTAAAATTATTACAGGCTGCAAAAAACGGGGCGTTTAAGTCTTGATGTCATGAAGAAGACCCATATTTCAAGAAATAAGGTAAAATTATATTCTTCACTTTATTAGATTTCTGCGGCTACGCCCCTAGATGCTTCTAGGAGTATTTTGAATGGATTTACAGGCTCCGTCTGCTTACCGTTCAATTTGGCTTAATAAGACCTAAACAAAACCCTAAACAAAGCCAAGGTCCACTATTGCTCAAAGTCGCGTTGAAAAGCAACGCTTAACTATGCTTTTATGAGGTCCATGTAATTATTGTTTTTTTTGTATGCCTTGTTGAGCAAGTTTTAGTCAGGAATTTATTAGATAATGGGTGTTAAATTGATGAACGCCCCCCCCCCCACTAATTTGATTTATAAAATTAGCCATGAACAGTAAAGTCATAGGTAAAGTTTAGACAACCCATTTTACACCCTATACAAGATTTAAACTTAACCTTCTAAGATTTTTAGGATAACGAATGTCAGAATTAGTTTTTTAACTTTGGATAACAGTATCATTTAATTCGTCGACCCTTCCCTACCTGGTTCTGATATTGAGCCAAAAAATATTATTATTAATTTTGAAAATTCGGGTATAGTCCCTTTCGTGGCAACACACCTTAAGGGGCAATTCTTCGTATTTTTCACAGTAGGTTTTCTCCTATTTCTAGCCACTGCGGGGGACTCTAACCCTGCGGGGCCAATTCCCTAACCCTGTGGGGCAATCACCTAACCCAATATAATCTAACCTAACCTAAAATAACCTACATATAAAAAGCCATTTTAAAAATACGACGAATCGCCCCTTAAGGAGCGTTGCCACGAAAAGGACTATTCCCAAAAATTGTTTTGATTTCACATTTATAATTTTTCAGGAAGAAATAATGAACATTAAGAATCTCTATATCATCATATCAAAAAAAAATTAAGCAATATGGAAATACAAATATTAACAAATACATTCAATTATGTATCCATTTGTAACATTAGTTGTTGATATTTTGCTATTTATTTAGATAGAGGTTAGGATCAAGACTTTAAAGCCCTACGTAGATTTTAGATCCATGTTATTTGCCTTAAAAAAGAATAGAAACCTTTTTTATTTTGATATATTTTTATAATTAAACTTTTCTCAGTCATAATAGGAAGGGTTTTGTCCAATAATAGCGAAACTTTTAAAATTAAGAACTTTAAGGAATTATTTTTAACATTTGAGGCTTCCCAATTTTGTTAGCATTGACCCACCCCATTTTTTACCAGAAATCTTAATGGAAAGCTAATTGACGATGAATCAATGTACACCCTCAAAATTGCCCCTTCTGTAGAAGAAAACAAAGAAAAAGTTTTTAAGCTTACGAATAAGATAAACAACTTTAGGTACAGGTATAATTTCGAATGGATTTTCTCTCTTATCTGTTTTTTTGCATAATACAATTTATGTGACAGAACACCTGGCTAATTTCACCACACCTGTAGAGTAGCCCCGCTACCATGGAATAAATGAAATTAGCTTTCATCTTTTAAATTATTATTCATCCTGCGATCTTTGGAAAAAAGTTATCCTTGTCAGAGCATTCCCTATTTTTACTGTATTTGTTTGTATAAAAATTATATATATTTGTCATGTAGGTAATAGTTATTTCTCGCAACGTATTATAAACTGCTTTCCGCGGATATAAAATGTACAATTATAGGATTAAAAACTGTTTTATATTCGTAGAAAACTGGATATAATACGAGGCTAGACATAATTTTTCAGTATAGCTGATTCTAATCCACCGGATATTTATCAGTATCGAAGCTAATATTGGAAATTATATTATTTTTAGTGTTGTAAATAATAATAAAACTTTTTACAATTACATTTATAGGTACTTAATAGGTACTTTTTTAATATTTTACTTAAACTTCATAATTTAGACTTCATATATTATCTAAAAGTTCACATGTTGTATTTAATCAAAATCTTTATTTTTTCTCAGGAAAATATCATGTTTTTCTTTTGCCCGAAAGAAATTTAATATTCATACAGTATATAAAGTAGAAGCAGCTTTTAGTGCCTAATAAAAAATGACGCCATACAATACAAATGACCAATGATAGGCGTGTGTAAATTGTAATTGACCAATGGTAAAATGTATACTGGCTTTTCATTTAACATTTTTATTGTATGACGACATTTCTTTAATAGGCAGTATAAGCTGCTTCTTTAATGTTTTGTTAAAGTTACCATATAAATGTATTTTTTGTGTGTAAAAATCAAAATTCATGCTTGAAGAAAGAGGGATGTGTTATAGCGAATCAACTTGGTAGATTTTTCTAATTTTTTTGTGTCATCATTTAATTTTCCTTTTTTCATGACTGTTACTTTATATTCAACTAGCGGCTACGCTCCTAGACGTTTCTAGAGGGTTCTTGAAGGATGTGAGGGTTAACCGACCACACCCCCATTTTCGGATAGAAAGGATTACAGAAATAAACACTTATATCATAGTTGTATCATTTTAAACCACGCCCTTAATGTTTTTTTTTGTGATTTGTTTAAACAATAAATAATCCTTTTGTATTTTTAAAATTATATTAAAATGTTTGTGTATGTTAAAATAGAATAAATTGTTATTGGCTAATGCTTTCAATTGTTTTTTTTTCTCGTTTTCCCTCTTAAGTGTCTTTTTGAGTACAGTACCACCCCCTCCCTCTTTATTTAAAAAATAAATTGAGAATAGGGACGGAATTTTTCTTGTTTGCACCAAAGGGCAAAGGCACTTCAGGAATAGGCACCCAGAGGGCTAGGAATATGGAGAAGAATCTACCCTCCCTAATTTGTAATTTCTTTCAAAAGTAGAAGGGGGGAGGGGTTCAGTGCTCGAGAGGTCCTTTGATGGAGATCACCGGTTTTTTATTGATTGACCAATTTCTGAAGTTTCAAATAAGTACGGATTGTTTTTTTCTTTATCCGACAATTCAAATATATTTTTAAAGAAAAGGTCTTTTCGATAATGTATGTATTTCTGTATTCTATTGTCAATTTTGGGTTACTGGTTAGATTGTCATCTGTAACTGACTGGAAACGTTAGATTTGATCTAGAATATTTTATCCTGTGATATCGAGTAGTACGTCTTTTTGTCTGAATCTTAAGACCTCAATAACTTTACTGAAACGAATTTTTTTTCAGATTTAAGTTTTGGAATGCTAGGGGCGTTGCCGCTTATAGTTGTATAATGTGTAACCGATATGTCTAGATACGTGATTATATTTTATTGCAATTTTTATCCGTTTGGTTAATGATACGAGTATTTCATTATAGCAAATAATCATGGCTAACGGTCAACTGAATTTGAGTTGCCGATTGTGTACATAGTTTCCTCGGTGTTTCCTCATCCTATCTCAATTTTTACTACTAGCTAAAAAAGCTTCATACCTCAAAAAAAATCAAAACTTGAAAAATTTAGATTTTGTATGTATGTTGTATGTAAATTATCAGTTTTTTTGGTTTTTTGATGTCTTTTAGCTAGTAGTAAATATTGAGATAGGATGAGGAAACTGTGTCCAATCGGCAACTTAAATTCAGCTGACATGGCTAACTGTGTATTCCCTGTCAAAAATAGAAAGTATTCTGCCGACATGTAAGTTCAATGGTTTATGCTGACATAATATGGCAATATTAGACTAAAACACTAGAGGGTATTTCCCTATCGCAATGACCTTGTGCCGACTCTCAATTGGGTTCTTGAAAATGAGCCAATGGTAACGGGAATATTAACAGAACCAAGTAGCAGAAAACAATTTGCTAGCAGACGAAAAAAGTCTTTGGAAAAGGGGGTGGAGTTATATATATAATTATATACAACTATACTATAGATCTGTTATGGCAATAATTAATGGTGTCCCGGCCTGCACTTGTTGACTTATTATCGCAAAATTAGTGAAATACCTTTATGTATGAGAAAACAAATTTTTTCAGGGTTTGTAGCGAAGGCTCTTAGTAACGAACGTTGTGCAGTTGTTTAAATTACTGAAAACACTTGAAGACTTTCAGACAGTGCCACGGCTGCGGCTAAATTTAAGTTTTTTGCCGAGTAAAAGTAAAGCCTAGAATTGCCACGGCTATGTAAGAATTAGTCTGTGGTTGAGGGTAGATTAGATGAGCTGATTCTTAATCGAAGACCCTTGGCTTTCTTGAAGCTATCCGGTTTTTAACCGCTTTGGCTGGAGCTTTATCAAAGCTTCACAAATGAGTTTGACTGCAGCTTCAATAAAGCCTCGTAGTTGCGGATGAGGGTGTCTTGTTCTGACCACAAGACTTATGTAAGCCGCGCCGATGAATGGAGCTACGACTAAGGCTGCCAATCGCTTCTTTTTTACTTACTGCATTGCCGATATTTTTGTAATTATTAAGAAGAAAATTAAAATGTAGATTGCCAACCATAATTTCATCCTCCCATTCTATGTTTCCATTTGTACTCAATCTCTATGTTAATAAAAGTGTCTGTAGAGCACTAAAACCACCATTCATTCTCTTTGAAATAAAATGAAAATATGGGTTAGTTCCCCCCCACCCCTCCATGCCCTACCTGTGGGTCCCATAATTGTAGTGCTTCGAGTGCATGACCCTTATGCAGATTATTTATAGGGTCAAGTTTATTTTGGATAAACGTCTGATAATAAGGAATCCACCTTTTGAAATTCATGAGATGATACTGCTTCAGAGATCTAAATGGATAAGACAATGGCCGATATATTGAAGTACATCACTGATGATGATACACAAAATTACCCCGTCTGCAGATTACAATGAGTAGTTGAAACGTTTGGACACACAACTTAATAAACCATTAAATCAAAAGTAAAAGTCCCCAAGAATAAGAAAACGTTATTATAAGACTTTCGGGACTAGTGTAATAAACAGCCCAACGTCCTCTCAATTCCAGGGAATCCACCCTTTGAAATTCCTAAGATAATATTACTTGGCTAGGGGACACTTGATATAATACCAGGGAGGGAGGGGACATAGGGCTGTTTATTACACTAGACCCCAAAGTTATTCGTTGACTCAATAACTGAGGGAACTTTCATTGAATTTTGTTTGGTTGGTTCATGAAATTGAGTGTCTAAGCGTTTCTACCACTAATTGTAATCTACAAAATGGGTAATTTGAGTATAATCATTGGGGATGTACTACAATTTATTAACCATTGTCTTATCCCTTTAGATCCCTGATATGATTATCTCTTACCCCTTTCCATTAATATTGCTATTTATTTTTATGGATAAATAACAAACAAATAGAAAATTTACTAAATAAAGGGATGTTTCCCCTCTTCAAACTTTGAAATCTTTAACTCAACCCCCCTTAAACCTTTGAACTCCTTATTTTAAATTCCTCAAAAAAGCTTAGAAATCCATTAGTTTTTTTTTTATAGCATTTTTCATTTAAAAAGAGTTAAATTATTTTTTTTATAATTGACTAAATCTAAATAAAAAACCTTGTCTTCTGAAAGTTTAGTTGGTAAATAACATCAATATTGATTAATCATACTTTAAATAATTACTAGAGTAAATTATCACAAATGATTTACTTTTGTGATGATATGTCCATATTTATTTTATCCAATCGGTCGCCCAATTAACTAGAGAAATTTGCCAATCTGGTAATATGCAGCCATTTGGGGATATGTAATTGGATAATTTTAACAACATCTTGGTGAGTAACAAATATAAGTAAAAAAATAGCTTTCGTCTTTCATTATTATTTTTGTTCTTTCTTTGTCCACGCCACTCAGCCTAAGTCAGCTGCAGCCGCCTTAAGCCTTACTTAGCCTCGATCACTCTGAGGTGCAGCCACCTTGATGCAAGTTACTTTTTAGAAACTGCAGCCACATCTATCTGTGCAGCTTTGGTGCAGTGGCAACAAGCCGAACGTCTTCGAGGAAGCTTAACAGCCACACTTAGTTCCATTCTTCAGCAGCAACAAATTTAAATTGTTTAGCAGCTGTAAATTGTTAATAAAAATCTTCACATAATATTTAAAGCATCTATCTTTAATAGCAACCAAGAACAATCTTATTTTTCCAACAGAAGATCCATTTTAAACCCAGTTTAATAGAATAAGAACAATTGCATGCAAACTGATAATTTTAAAATCAACTCACATGTCCTTTTACCCAAGTATGAGTCAAATGGCTGGTGGCTAAATGTATCAAGTAGAAAATCATGCATAAAAGTAGAGTTGGCAGTTGTAGACCAATCACTGTGAAGTAAATTAATTATATTTTAAATAGAAAAGTTTTCAACATTGATTTTTATCTATTACTTTAAACTCTAACTCAAACCAGTTTTTTTGTTTCAACATCTAAATCCAATGGATTATGCAATGGTACTTTGTAAAAATTACTTATGATAATCTTAGTCTTGATATTAAAAGTCTTTTGTTGATATGTTAACTGTACAAAGTTTGATAATGTTAAATAAGCTTAATGCATATTCCTATCATGTGTTAAATCCTTAAAACTATTACCTCAAAGATAATGTTGCTCCGCCACCTCTTAAATCTAATCTTTAAATATTTATATGCTCGCTTCACTCATAAATATTTCTAATCACGCTTCCATAAAAAACAGTATACATAAAATTAGTATATCCTATCCTCCTATTATATAAAACAGTATCTTTTTTTGTCTGTAGCGAAAGATCTTGCTAACTGCTGAACTGATATAGTCCTCCTTTATATGGAAGCTTCTTATAGGTCCCGGGATGGTTTTAGGCTATTACATTTTTATAAAAAGTCTGGGTATTTTAGGCTAGAAAATAGAGTCCCTAGAGGTTAAGGGCGCAGCTGCTAATCCTTATACTAAAGTAACAGGAAGTCTGTGTGTTTGTCTGTGTGTTTGTACCGAAGGATCTCGCTTACCGCTGAACTGATCGGGTTCTCTTAAGTCCCGGGAAGGTTAATAACTATTTTGGGGGAGGGTACCACCACCCTCTCAGGAGAAATCGCCCCTAGAAAAAAATTACCCCTCCCGAAAAAGAGACTTGAACGAAACATAAACCAATTATTTCTGTAATTAGATATTTTAAATAAAAAAATATTCAAAGTGTCACTAGAGGCCTCTAGGGGCGTAGCCGCTAGTATCATATAAAGTAGTAGTAAGATATTTTTTCTTTAGCATAAGACTTCTATAACTTCAGAACCGATCGACTTATCACTTTTAGGGAGGCATTAGTAGGTTTTTTGTTTAAATTTAAGTCTTTGTACGGCTTTAGGCTATTTTCTGACCTTCCTACTTCTTGTATATGTTAGGGGTTCTGCAAAAAGTTATATGTAAGTAGCTGGATGTATGTTTGTAGGTAAAAATCTCGTAAAAGGCTTGATAGGTCATTCCACAAAATTCACCCTCCCCCAAAACTAATAATTCTCCCCCGCCCCTATCCTCTTACCCCATTTTCGAATATAGCTAGTCCAGTAAGATCTCGAACATGAAAGGACATTTGTTGATCTCGGGCCGGTTTTAGGCTATTTAGGGTAAATACTCTTTAAAAACAAAAATGTTATATTAGGATAGCAAGGGCGAAACACTTTTTAGAAAGCGTAGCAACTCTATAATCATTACCAAAATGTCCGTACGTCCATTTTAAACATGTTGAATTTTTTACTTTTTTTACAACAAAATTTTATGTGATCTAATCATCCGATTGATCTGATTTTTGGTATATTGATTCCTGGGACAACAAAGTATAATGTTATTAGCGAAGCAACTCTATAATCAAGTCCTAAAAAATGTAAGTATGTCCATAAACATAATTCTGTATAAAGCAGTTTTTCAACAAATTTACTTACAACTTTGCTTCGACTCTTATACATTTATAGATTATTCAGTTCTGACACTATATAAGTGTCAATATCCGTTTGTCCTACTGTTTCAGTGCTTCGCTTTTATGGATGTTGTCATCCTTGTTAATACATTGTTTTAGAATTAACTTAGCGTTAAAGGGATAAATTATCCTAATTATTAAAAAAATAAACTCTTAATGAAACCTTTCTTCCTGTGAATTGACCCCCCACTGCATTTAGTAGAGCAAGCCAATATGGTTACTGCTTCCCAGAACCATTATAACCAACAATATCACATTAGAATCCCGGGCTAGTACATAGGCTGTTACTCCAATGTGCTTCATGCTGACGTAAGAATTGTTTCAATCATCAAACGGTAAAATGAATCTTCATAGAATCTAAGAACATTATAGGAAGAGAGAGAGAGAGAGAGAGATATATGTGTAAGAAATTCAAAGTATGTATAAAAAAGTTGGCAAACAATTCTGATTTTTTATTTTTAGTTTTCTGTGTTTATAGTATGTTTGTTAGAAATATCTTCTTATTTATTTCAGATTTCTCGAAAAGTGAAACAAACTTGAAAACGTAGCAACTGTATAATCACTTGCAGATAGTCTAAACGTTAATATGAAACATTTAGATCTCTAATATAAAATTTTCATATTTTATATTTATCCTATTTACCAGATCTTTGAAATGATGTTTCTTGGGACGATTATGCACAATATATACATTAAAATGGAAAGCTATAATTGCTCATCTAATATTTTTCTTTACTTTTTTTAGTGGTCAGGAAAATTACTGTAAACCTAAAAAGATTTAGCAGTGAAAGAAGAAATTTCCAGTATAGCCTCCAAACCGATTAATATTAGAACAGTTTTTCAGCCATAATGAAATATCATGTATTATGTCGTATTAAAACCAATTTTGTTAGCCCAGGCTTTTAGATCCTCTTGGCTAACAAAACTGGAATTAATCTTATGATCTTTATTTTACTACCTGCGGCAAGCTGTCTAAAATACGATGCGATAAATAACTATTACAACAAATTGTAAAAAAATAAACTTGATGGAAATTCAGACAAAAAACATTGGATAAAACAGAATGGTAAATATGTCGTTAGATATTTAAAAACTCTGGAATGATAATTAGACTACTTGGTTTTAATAACTTTTTTTATGTGGTAATATCCTTATATGTTATGTATATAATATATATTTGTGTGTGTGTGTGAGTGTTACAGGTTAGGTAGGCATACACACACACACACGCACGAGATGCCCCTATCTCTCTCTTTCTCTCTATCTATCTCTCTCTCTTTCTGTCTATCTATCTCTCTCTCTTTTAAGTGAACCAATGCATTTGCTCTCTAACTCTCTCTCTCATACCTCTTTCTCCGTCTCTCCTCTCTCTCTCTCTTCTCTCTCTCTCTCTCTCTCTCTCTCTCTCTCTCTCTCTCTCTCTCTCTCTCTCTCTCTCTCTCTCTCTCTCTCTCTCTCTCTCTCTCACTATCTCTCTCTTCCATCTCCCTAAGGTTGAAGAATAACACAGGAGTAACTATTAGTATTAGTCGGATTTACTACTCCATGGCATGCACAGAGGCGCCGCAACGCAACGTGATAAATTGTGAAAATAAATAGATTATAGTGAAAGCAGTTTTTGAACTTGCATTGTCAAAATAATACCAAAAAGTTGTATTTTATAAAGAAAAAAAACAATATTAATTTATTAAAAGGCTAAGTATATGTCATTTTAAATACTGAAATTTGTAAGTTTTACTGTCACTTAAAGCTGTTGTAAGAAATCAAAACAAATAGAAATTTCTAAAAGTTAAAAATGATTAGATTTGCAACTTAAATTATATAAAGGAGATGCATTTAAATTTAAATTTAGTGATCCACATATTTTTTATTGTTAGATTTTTAAAAAAATCTTTTATAATGCATATATTTAGTTTTCTTCCATGTAGTTTTAAAAAATCAAACTCTTTAAGAGGTGTGTCTTATTTTCACAAAATCAACAAGAAAATCATTTTGGTGGTGCCCATATTGTATGTTATTCTTTGATAACTAAAATAATATATGTTACACTAGTTGCTTCGCCCCTAGCTTCTAGGGAAAGGCGGGAGATGACAGAAAAATAGTTTAAAACCATCACAAGATATTTAAAAAATCGTACATAAAATGTACAACCAATTTAAACCAGTAAATTCCGAGCTTCAAACAAAAAAGACTTACATAGAATAATATTCATATAACCTATGCTTACAATAATTTTCATGGAGCAGTATTTTTTATTATCTTAATTTATACTTTGTTAGGTGTAAATGTTTAAATGCACATCATGGAATTATCCCTTTTTATATTTCATAGGATAAATTCACTTTATTCATTGGTACGTGAAAATTTGCATTAAACATTGGATGGTTCGTGCATTTATTCATCTCATATTTAACATAAACTTTAATTATATCATTAAATATTTATTTTAACATTTATCATTAAGCCATGTCAAATTTAGAAGCAGCTTATAGTTCCTGATAAAAAATGACGTCATACAATACAAGTCACCAGTGATAGGCCATACTATAAGTTGCTTCTAAAATTTATATTCGTTTATTTGAAAATGTTATGCTTAAATTAAACATAACTTCAATTAACAAGAAATTATCAACAATAAAAAATTGTAGTTTGGGTTAAGTTTCATATGTAAGCTGAGGCCCTGCAGGGTTATTGATCTTTACAAAAACCAATTTGGATGAATGAGTAACCTAAATGCTATAATATGAAGTAGTAAGATTTTGTTGTCTGAAGCTTACGATCTTGGAAAAAAAGAATTAAAGTATATCTATTTGACCACTTTAATGAATTGACACTATTTTAGAAAGTATTTTAAGTGGCCTGTAAAATGTATCTTGTATTTTTATAGCCTACCAAAAATGTATATTTATAAGATTTAGATATATTAGACTAAACTATATTTTTTGTGACAGAAATAAAACATCATTTCAATGCCCCTAAGATATCCTGATATCTTATTTTAATAAACAATCAATTACTCAATACTCAATTTTCTTAATGTTTACATAATAAATGTATAAGTATAAATGTAAAGTCCAGACAAATACCTGGCCTAAGTGGTGTAGACCTTTCGTCTGCTATCAAATTGTATTTTTATTCTTTTTTTTGAGACTGTGTTTATATTTTAGACACTATTATCTGATTTCGAAGATACAATTCAAAATCTGGACATGGTTCCCATGCATCCTATGGGCAGATCTATATATAGCTCATGCCTCCCATTCTATTTTTTATTTCAATGTCGACAGAACCATCAAAATTATATGTCAATAAATAAGAAGTTTACCAGTAATATTCCTGAATGACAATTTGACCCACTACTTTTATTTTCTAAATGAGTTTTTATTTTTGATATCCAGTTCAAGATTGATTGATTGATTGATTAGTGGATATTCATAATAATAATCTATTGTATCTGGTTATGGGAAAAAAACCAGGAGTAACAAACCTCGGAGTGGACACTTAACCTAACCCATTTTAAACCTGCGGGGAACTTTTTTGTATATTCATATCTTAACCTTAACCTATCCTAAATAGAAATACTTAATTAACGTAATATTTTAAACACTCCTGTGTGTGTCCAGTCCAACGTTTGTCACTCCTGCGTTTTTTCCTTGTATCTTATATTCTGACTATTGCCAGACAAAAACAATGGCAAGTATTTTGGGTCCTTCATTAGAAGATACACACATAGATAACAACAAACTATTTATAGCTTCCTGATTTGTCACATTATGGCAAGGCTCGGCAGCTGCGTATCAGACACCTAAAATATTCAGGGAAACCAACGCTATGTAGACTTTAAATCATTTGGATATTTAGATTGTTGTTAATAAGTTATTTGTAAAGATTTTAAACTGAACGTTTTTTTTTTTTGTAAATTTAGGGCCCCTAAAATAATTCCAATTGGCAGCTCATGTACGGCTAAAGAGCCAAATATTTGAACACAGTAATAGTGTCTGATTGATTATGACGTAACAAAAAAAATTAGCCAATGAGAGGCCGTTATTGACCAATGGTAAAATTTATAGTGGCCTCTCATTGGCTAATTTTTTTTGTTACGTCATAATCAGTCAGGCACTATTACTGTGTTCCAAATATTTTTTAGATTTTTAAAAATCATAAGAAACTCACTAATATAATCCAACACTATGATTGTGTTGCCTGAATTTAAGCCTTTAGATCACTTACACGTTTTACGATAAACTTCGTAAAAAAAAGCTAAAAACCTTTACAGGACCTGTATAAAGCTTCCCTTAAAGAAACACTTAGCTGGATGAGTTCTCCTTTTTAGAAAAACTTTACCGTGAAGGTTTTGGGCTATTTTACATATAATTTACCTCTTTAATACAGGACCCTTAGATGCTAGGGTACACCGACAAACGTCCTACCGCGACAAACGTCCTACTACAACAAACGTCCTACGCGACAAACGTCCTAAGCGACAAACGTTCTACTGCGACATCTCTTAAGTAAAACGTCCTAAAAATTTAAAGGTCGAATTTTGTAATACAAGGATGTATCGGGTTCGAAACCATACCATTTGATAGCCAACACAGACTTTGGGAAAACTGTCGGACAGATTTTTAAAATTTAGCCTAAAGTTATTCAAAAAATAAATTTCAGTTAAAGATTATTTTCCTGTGTTTTATCGCCATTTTGAATTTTATATTGATAAGTATTCTTACAATTAGAGGATTTTGTCCTTAAATTTGGAAGATTTGTTTTATTTCATAATTTTTGAAAATTTTTAGGACGTTTTACTAAAGAGATGTCGCAGTAGGACGTTTGTCGTTTAGGAGGTTTGTCGTTAAGGACGTTTGTCGCATTAGGACGTTTGTCGTATTAGGACGTTTGTCGGTGTACCGATGCTAGGGTACAGTTGCTAGTACAATTTCAGATAGTAGCCGTAGGGAGAAAAAGGCCCTCAAGCAAATTAATAAGATATAAAAACTGGAAACCTTAATTAATAAGAAAGTTGGTTAAAATTTATGGCACAGCATTAAAAGGACTCTCCACAGAAAAATCAACTTTGTATTTTTGAAAATCTAACCTGAAATTATTATTCTCTGTTCAATTTTAAGCATTTTTTGTTTTTGTGGCATCGCGATCGAAGCCCTTTGAAATTTTTTACCTCCTTTAAGTGAATCCTCCCGCCATTCAATTTGTGCTGCTTTAGTGATTTTTAGCTTCTATGTTGCCGCATTCATCACCCTTCTCCGCCGCTACTCCGCTATTCATTGCTGTACGTCGCGTTTCAATACATGCTCCCCTCTCCCTTTTTCAGAAATTAAATGGAGGCTGGGGGTGTTGTGTATAGCAACGTACGCAATGTATAGCGGAGTAGCGGCGGAGAAGGGCGATGAATGCGGCAACTGCGGCAAAAGATGGTTATATTTGTCGGAGGCGAACACAAACTGGAGGCGGCAGGATTGTCCAGTCAAGGAAGAGGATAAATCGTAGAGCGGCCGGTTGCAATGGAGCAAATGTTCTTTAGCGGCAAACATATATTGAGTGGAGAAAAGTGTAGTATATATTGTTATAGCGGCAGTACAAATAGGCGGCGGACAAAATTTTCAAAGGGCTTCGATCCGATGCCACAAAAACAAAAAATGCCTAAAATTGAACAGAGAATAATAGTTTCAGGTTAGATTTTCAAAAATCCAAAGTTGATTTTTCTGTGGAGAGTCCTTTTAAGCACGAAAAGTAATCATTATTCATCCACTTTTTGCTGCCAATCATAACAATGTGGGTTTATAAAAACAGGTGAAATCTTAAAAATCAAATTTATCTTCGTAATTACTTTGTTTTAAAGTTGTGTCTAAACAATATCCCATAAAATTAATTTGGGACCACTAAAAAACTTTTAAAATCCACTGCCGTTTTTAAGAAATATTACTATATAAACATCTAGCGTCTTCGCCCCTAATGGACTTGCAGGGGGGGGGGGTGTAGAAGTTGACCCACCCAGCTTTCAATTTCAGCATAAAAAGAAAAAATAATGGGGGGAGTGACATTTTTTTCATGGACGATTGTCTTGGGAGGGTTAAGTATCCTCCCCTAAAATAGTTTTAAACCTTCCCAGGACCTATGAGAAGCTACATTGTAAAGGAGATCCCTATCGGTTAAGCAATTGGTGAGATCTTTCGGTTCAGACAGATAAATACACAAAGATCCTCTTACCTACTTAATCATAAGAATATTTTAAATACCAAATTAGGCTGAAATTATAGAGGGGAGGGGGTTGGGAGTGGGGTGTACACCACCTCCAAGGGAAATTACTTTAAATCTGTAGCGGGTTATAAAAGGAGAAAGGTTCCCATATTTTACAACAAGTTATAAAACATTTTTTTACTTAATTCACTCTTACCACTACAAAAAGTTTTACATCAAGGCTTTAAAATAATATACATTCATTGATAATACCTGTCAAATTTATAGTTTGATAAAATACTGTCTCAAAAAAAGTTAAAAGTATTTTAATTTATTAGAAAATTGTTTGAAAATTTCATAAACTTTAATTCTCCATGTATAACTAACCGACTGTTACATAGTTTAGGTTGGTAAAAATATGACGTAAAATCTTATTTTCATGAATATTGTGCTACACAATATGAGATATAGAGGGTTAGATATAATATTCTAATAAATTCCTTATATAAAAGTAACAAGATCTTTGTCTGTCTGTGTGTACCGAAGAATATTTCTAACCACAGAACCGATATGGTTCTCCTTTATAAGTTGCTTCTCATAGATCCATCCCATGAGAAACCACCCCTAGAAAAAAAACCAACCCAAAACTTTTTAAAACGTTCTTTAAAAACTAAAATGAAAAGTGAGGGGGATGGTTATCACCTTAAGTCCACCTAGAGGCCTCTAGGAGCTTAGCCGTAAGTAGTAAATAAAGCTTTTATGTAAGGTATTTTGAGCCCACTTTAAAAAGTCACTTTCGATTGACTATACAGCTCTATAATTTAAAAATTCCAATCGAAATTACAACAGATATACAAAGATTTCCTTAGACTTCTATTCATTTGATATTAACCTTTGGTCAATGTCTGTTTGTAAAACTGTTTGATCTGTTTTGCTTCGCTTTTGTGAATATTGTCATCCTTGTTTTGAACATTTTGTTTCAAAACTTAATCATAATGTACAAAATTAAGTTTATGTAAAAATATTATAAAATCTTTCAAAAATTGTAAAAGTATGTACCTAATTTGCAAATTACAAAGGTTTTAATCCTTCGCACATAATTTTTGCAATAAATCATATGTAATAACAACGAGGACGTTTATAGACAATATTTGCAAAACTATTTAAAATAGTTTTTTGAATCCAGGTATCTTGTGGGATAACATAATTGGATGTTTACCGCAAAGAACCCCTTCTGTACAATTATTGGTTAAAAAGTTTGATCACCATAAGTTTGTACCAACCAATCAGTATTTAAAAAAGGACCAAAAGTTTTTAAGTTTTCAAAAGAGAACGAGCTTTGGGAACTTTGGGTAAAATTTACTAATTCAGCTGTCATTCTTTCTTCCATTCAAAATAACGTCAAACGATTGCAAACTTCAATATTTACCATTCCGGTTGTAAAATCTCCTTTTTTTTTCTTTTCTGTACATATACGTTTTAGGGATAAGTCATTCAACATTTCTTTTGTGCTAACCGTTAATCTGACTTACAAACACACAAGACTTGTAGAGTATCTTCGCTGATAATAAGATTGACAAAATGTATGTATATAACGTATGTTTTAATCTGATTAAAATAAAATCAAAATTTTGATAGTTCCATAAGTTTATTAAATTTTGGTCTTCATTAAAAGCTTTTGTTTAAATATGATTTAATAACTCATTGTTTGATATTTAAAAGATAAATCGGTGGTTTCCCTGTAAGTGCCTTGTCGAGCATAGGAATCGTTCTCTTCCCCCTTATTTGAAATAAATTAAAAATAAGGTAAGGGTTTTTTTCTTAATAGTTTGTGTTTTGCTTTAGGTCAAGTTAGGTTAGGTTAGGTTATGTTGGTTACAGGGTAGTCCCGTGGGAGAGATTTCTGAGCTCGCTGCGCACTTGGAGGGAAATCACCAAAAGAAAAATATTTATAAACGTATTATGTATTTTTAAGCCTACAACACCTTAAAATAAATAAAATATTTTGTCTCTAAACTACAGTTGACCTTTTTCTTACTACTAAAAAGTTGTCACAAAAACAACTAGGTATTTGCTTGTATATTTAAATTTTTTCTTATATTTGGTCTATTAAAATATTTAAACCAAAGAATAATTTAGAATTTTTCAAGCTTAAATATTAAAGAAGCTAATTCTAACAAACAAACCAATACATTGCTTCAGTAAAAGTGGACATGATATATATTCAAAGTATCAATCAATACCCAGGGATCAAAAGGGATAAGCCAATGGCCAATAAATTGATGTTCATACACAATGATGATACACAAAATTACTGGTTGAAACGTTTGGACAACTTAATGAACCTACCTGTCCCTAAAGTTGTTGAGCCAATGTATAAGAAGACGTTCTTACAAAACTTTGAGGACTAGTGTAATAAACAGCCAAATGTCCCCTTCCTCCCTGATCAATTTATCAATGCTTTCTAAATTGTTAGTCAGTGCAATATAAGAAGCTACCTAACTAATTGATCTATTGTCTTTAGTAATCTATGAATTAAGCAGATTGTTATGATGATAATTTTCTCAGTATTTGGTTAAAACTTTGCTATCATAAACTTCTTCTGGGCCTTGAAATAATTCTGAGTTAATGGACACTCGTGGTTTCTGGTTTGTTAAAAAAATTTCCAGTATGTCTTCGAAACCAATTAATATCCGCTGGATTAGAACCGGTTCTTAGCCTTACTCAAAAATCATGTATAGCACCGAATTACAGACAATTTTCCACGAATAATAAAATAAAGATTATAAAATTAATAGCAGTTTTGTTAGCCCGAGCCTTCGGCCTCTCGGGGCTGACAAAATATTGCATAGCAAAAACATATCCATAAAAGAGTTGTTAATTTTATCAGTGCAGTGTATTTACTCCTTTATTAATTTGAACTTTAAAATGTTACCTTATAAAAAATTTAATTACCATGGAAGAGAGCAGAAAATAGGTTATTTGATAAAAAAAATCTACCAGCAAAAATTTAGTAGTTTTTGATCAACGATTATTTACTTAATAAACAAAGCTAATGAGTTACTTTTAAAATGCTCTGATGCGGCTAAGTCTGACTTTAGACTGATAAACGTTATTCCAAAACAACAACAAAATAACATTTAAAAAATACTTTTAATTCAAGTTTAACTCGTATTTCACATTAAATAAATTAAATGGCTAAATGATTTAATTTTCTAAGAGCCATATCCTCTGAACTTATTTTTATATAAATGACCCTAATGTATAAATTTAAGGTTGTTGTTAAATATCTAGTGGCTACCCCTAGAAGGCTTTAGGTTTACTTATGAAGGTATTGGAGGAAGTCGTCCCCCCTCCCTATTTTCAATATTAAGTATTATAAGGAATTTTATTGGGAGGAAGCCATTTTTTTCTAGGGGTGATTTCTCTGCGAGGGCGGAGATAACCTCACACAAAAAATATTTATAGACATTTGCCATAGACAGATAAAAGTTTGCTTTTTTATACAAAACTAGCGATTGTGCCCCTAGGGCCTCTAGGAGCACTTGATAGACGGAGGGGAGGGAGGAGTGGACCCCACCCCCCTCCCCATTTAAATCTTTAAAAAGAAAAAGTTAAAAAAATATTTGTGGGGTGATTTCTCTTTTAAGGTTAGAGATACTCTCCCCCCCAAAGAAATTTCCCGCAATTTTAAGTAGCTTTACTATTGTGCGGTTAGCGAGTTCCTTCGATACAGACAAAAAAATTCCTACTTTAAAAATAGGATGCTTGATTGTAGAGATGCTACGAATATACTAAAACTATTAATTGTGGTTAGCATTGAATACTTTAAAGGTTATTTCTAAAATAAAAATTGTCTAAAGTTAACAACACAATAGGGGACAAACTTTCTAGTAAATCCTATTGTTATAAATATTTAAAATGTTTGAAAGAACCCGCTGTAAACCAAATTAACCGCGCAAACTAGCTGTGTAACCCCCAAACTTTTGCAAACTTATATAATGTCAGTTTTTGGTCCCAATAGACATAAATTAATTGATACCCTTCCTATAGTGCAACAATTGTTTTTTTATTTTGTTATCATAAGTTATTAAGTATGTAGTTATAGTTCTGTTATACTGTCGATTTAATGTCGTGGCCACTTTTATAAAAAGCCACTTAGTCGACATAAACCTGATTTTCAAATCTTAAACAATTTTTAAGCCTATTTTTCATATTGATATTATATTTCATTTTTCAAAGAACTAATCAGGTTTTATGTTGTGTTGGGATTTCATTACATTTTTTTTATATAATATAAGTTATCATATTCAAGGTGAAGGGATAGGTTATTTGATGATAAATTTTTCTCCTCGAAATTCATTTATATTTTTGATTTATGAAGGAGATTATATTATTATTAAACAATAAAATCCATAGAATGGATATTGTACAATTTAAATATAAAAAAATATTTTTTTATCTTTTAATGACTTATCCCTACATTCCTGAAGAGTATCGTATTTCTGAGTAGTTTTACATGTGAACATTAATTTAGAATATGTGTATATTATGTTATATCATAGCATTTGTTATGAATCATAATATCATTTTACTGAAAAAAAAGATTAATCTTAGTTACTTAAATAAAGCAATTATTGCAAGTAATTGAATCTTGAGCATATAAGCCAATTTTAATCAAGTATGCTCTAGTATAGTTAAGAATCATTGGCAACCGACCCTTTCATCAAAAATCCATTGACAGAATGTCCTGCAAATTATAACAGATAAGGTCAAAATTTTTTTTTATGATTTAAGGTATCTTTCTACAAGTAGTCATAATAAATAGGTAAAAATCTAATATAGGATAATCTAAAATGTGCTTTATCTACTTACTATTAGCTACCATTTAATTAACATTTGAGTAACTCATTTGACTTTAAACACCCTTTTTTTTAGTATACTATCACCATGGATATAGGTATATGTCAATGTCAGATAAATTAATCTTCTCTCACAAAAAATAACACATTTTTTTACACGAAGCACTAGAAAGATTATCCTAAACATTATTGGATGTTTTCATAGGAGGATTTTTTTCTCAATGTTTTTCAGTTCAATGTTTTTCTTTCAATGATCTCAAAAACATTGGAAAAAAATTAAGAAAATATTGAAAAAAACATTAATAAACTATTAACAAAAAACATGTTAATGTTTTTTTTTGTTAGTAGTGGAAACATTACCTCAATTTTTTATTAACAATGCCTTTGTGCTTGGTGTATTTATTATGGTGAAAAATCAAATTATTTTGAATTACCTATCTCCCCTTACCTGAAAATTATGCAGTGAATGAAATTAATTTGCAAACAATTTAAAGCCTGTAATGCGTAATTTCAAACTTTTCTCAGGAATCAAAGAATTGGAGTATTATGAAATAATAAAAATTGTAAGGTTTGAGAAAGACTTGTTTGCTCTCTTTAGCTTAGAATAATAAATATACATTTTTTTTCATCTTATCAATCAATAGTATGCTATAATAAAAGAAACTGTTTTTTTAAACCTTTGATAGATTTGAAACAAAATTAAATTGTTTATATCTGTATAATATTAAAGTTTACCTATCCTATTTTTGGTGTAGATACTTTTCCCTTTATCCTGAGTAATTTCAAGCTAAACACAACATTAACATATTTACGGTCATCAAAACTAAAACAATAACAATTTTACTTTCCTTCAACCACGTATAATGTACTTAAGACATAGATTTTAAAAATTTATTAATAATGTATGTATTAAGGTTAACGTGTTCTAAGGGTTGTTTATTTATAAATTAAAAGGCTTAAGATTTGTTGTTATTCCACTTTATATGTTACTTTGTTTTTCTATTTTTGTTCTATACCTTTTAATATGTCTGTACTTCCCTACTTATGAATGTTATCATCCTTGTTTATCTTTAAATAGAATTGACCGTGTATTAGATGTGCCAAAAGATTTTGGGTCATGGAAAGAAAACGTTGTATCGAATTTTGTCGTATTTTACAGCAGTTTTTCTCCTATTTCTAGTCCCTGCGGGGCAATCATTAACATTTACCTAACCTAACTTAAAATTTCCTATTAAAAACTACTACGAAACCCGATACTTCGTTTTCTTTCCATGATCCAAGATTTCTAACACCGAAGAAAATTATCCTTGTATTGGACAATTAATGTTATTGTTTTAGAAAGTTCATTTTATAGCTTATCATAAACTTGACATTTCGGGGCTTAAAATTTTTAAGATCGCAGCAACTCTACACATTCCTTGCATCTTACTTCCCCTTCTTTCTGTGAATGTACAATTCCTTGTAGTTAATGTTTTTTGTTTTATGTTTTGATAACCATATTTGTTTTAACTACATAACATATTTTTGTTCCGCCTGCTGAGAAACATTGTCAACCTTGCTAGAACTAAAGAAAGTACTTTTAGACCAAAAATTGAGTTTATGACTTTTTTATTCTATTATGTAAAGTAGTAGTATTTTTTTTGTTTGTAGCTTAAGATTTCTAAACTACTTAATTGATTGAGTTCTCTATTTAAGAGATGCTTCACATTGGTTCTGGGATGGTTTTATGCTATTTTAATTGTAGATTTATGTCTCGGAGTAGTTCTAGAATATTTTTCTGTCCCTTCCCTACCTCGAAGGCTCTTAGATGCTAATGGTGCAGCCACTAATTAGATAAATAGAATATCAGCCAAATAATTTTAAAATTAACAAAAACTCCTCAATTAAAAATAAAACTTAATAAGGTGTGATTTTTTTAATAATTATAGAAATCAAAAGAAAATTAAGAATTAATTAGAAATTTATTTCAAAGATTTCTTTTTTTTTCATAGATGATTTGTTTTTGATAATTGATAAGCTTATAGCAAGAATCACAAATTATATAAAAAAAACTTTATACATCACTTGCAAATCTATACTTATATCAAATAAAATTCAAAATTAATTTATATAAACAATACAAAAATTAGGAGACCTCTGATGATTAAATTAGGTTAAACAAGAAAAAAGATAAAATAAATTATTAAAAGGTCAATTTATTTTTTGACCTGCATTTAAGAAACAAACTTGCCCTTCCTTCTTAATTTCTTTTTATCTTCCTATCACCCCCTTATCTGTAATTCTCTTTATATCAATCTATCTTTCTGACAATCTTACATCATTCAGTGTGCTAACAAACAAGCAAACACATCTAGTTCAACAAATAGCAAAAAGTTAGATCATACTTAATAATTTTTTCTCATTTAAGGAACCTCAAATTTTCTTCTTTAAAAATGTTGTCATGGCATTAAATGGTTTATATCGACTGTATTTCTTCTTTTAGTGGCTTTGCCTCTAGTATCTAGGTATATGAGGAGGGCGTTGTTAATGAGGGGGGGGGGGGGTGAGAATCAGAAAAATAGCATTAAATCGACCGAAAGTTATAATTTAAAAAGAATAGTCAAAAACTATCCTGGAGGCTTGAAAACCTACATCTTAATGTACAAGCAAAAAACTCACTATTTCATATAATAGTAGATTGCTCTTTGCAAAAAACCTAATCTTGAATAAAGTTAGAAACGTCTGTTTGACGTACTGAAACTGCTCCAAGTGTGAGAATTTCTTTTATCGCGTCAAACAAAGGTTTTGTCTTTCATTGGGATTTATAACATTGGATTTAATATTCATGGAGTAAAATAATTTCCATTTCGTACCGAACCACGGCTCCAATCACGTTTTCTAAAGTTCTCTTGGCCTTCTTAACCCAAGGGCCAACAAAAAAGTGAATAATTAGTGTCTGCGGACAACTTTTTTTTAAAACAATCAAATTAAAATATATGATATTTCTATTTTAAAAGCATAAAGCCCTTTAATACAGCAAAAAATAATGCCATGCTTTTCTTTAATTTTCTATGTATGATGTATGTTTTAACTATATGATAGTCCATTAGTTTTTGATAAATTAATCAAAATTTCGTTAACATTTTATAAAATTATATAAAATACAGAAAAACTTCTATCCATTTCATATTAGATAAACTATTAACACAAGATTTACAATTTGTTTCTATTAATTTTTCCGCTTGGGGAGAACTATCACAAACTGATTTGATCTCAACAGGAATCTTAATGGATAAGACAATCGAGATAAATTGATAAAATTATTCATCCAGGGGGTGGACAGGGGGTACAATTTTTTTAGCTACGTTATCTTATTCGTTGGCCGAAAAAGTTTGAGTATTTAAAAAAATCGGTGTTTTCTAAACTAGTAGTGTCCAAACGTTTCCCTGTGTGTTAGTGTATCAATGAAATTTGCAATTTACGATTTTAAAGCAAAGCTTTTCTATAATTAAGGTGAAAGATTTATTGGCCTTAGGGACCGTTTGGTCTAATATATTAAAATCAAATCATTATTAACCTCAGTACAAAAATACATACATAACAAATTTATCGGAGTATATTTAGCAAAGGATGAATATTTTTTGATGCTATAGGCAAAGTAAACAGTACATCTGTAGCACTAGCAAGCCTTTTTAATGCACCTTTAGAAGCTGGTTCAAGGGTAATATAACACTAATTTTATATCTTAACATTATATGCTATTATACAGTGTAAACTGAGACACACAGACATAAAAACCAACTTAAATTTATGCAAGTTATACATAGGAATTATATTAAAGAAACAGCCCACAACTTTTTGTAGCTGTTTAATTTTATTACAGTTACCATGCATGTGGAATTCTAAACTGGTATCCAACATTTTTTTTCCAGAGATTTGTACAATCTGATTTTTTTTACTTAAAAAATCATCCTATGGTTCATTCGTTTAATAATTAAGTTCATCTACTTGTTCTTTTATCATTGAAACCCCTTTTTGTTCCAATTTTATTATTAATTTACTTAAAACATTTTTGTTTTAGGTAGAAGATAAGTTTTAAAAAAGGAATGGTATACTATAAAGTACAAATATTGAAAATGAGCTGCAACTGTTGTGCCTGAAAACTGTTTTTGGCAAATTCATTTGTTCGTGTCATTCCAGACTTTCTATTTTTAGGCATTTCTTACCTTAAATTCATACATGTTAACAATGTATATCTCTCCGGTTTAGTACCATAGAGATCAGAGATAATTAATAAGTTTTAACTATAAAATATCGTGTAGTTGCCATTTCATCAAACATTTGTAGCCATTATGCCAGTTTACAAAAATAATATGGGAGTTATTCATCCTATATCTATGTAGAGATCTTATTTGACAGGGAACTTTAGGCACCTTCTACCCTTTCTATGGGGAAATTAAATTTAAAGGTGAGGGGGGGGGGTGAAGAGGGGGCAATCAAAGCTGGGAGCAAAATATTCTGTTTTTATCAATTATCTTGAAATTTGATCTATCTACATCCAAGTTTTGTTTAAATGCAAGAAAAAAAGTAAAAATTGTCTTTTGTAACCACAAAGAGATACCCTATGAATTTAGCCTACATTCAAAATTGTAAAGTGAGTTAATTGATTAAAAAGTGAATCAAATGTAAGAAAGTGTATGTAATGTGTGAAAAAAGGGGGAAAGAAGTTTTAGTAATAGTTAACAAGTGGCTAGTTTTGCACTTGTAATCCCCCACCTCTTTATTTTTAAACACATTATGTTATAAATAAAGGGGAAAGGAAGGTTTTTCCCTGCGGGGCCTATACTTGCATTGCCCTATTTCTTCGGTACCAAATATAGTATAGCCTAACCATTAGAGTAAAACACTAGAGGGAGAAAGTGTTAAATAACTGTATCTCCCCATCGCAATCACCTTCTGCAACCTTTCTATTGGGTTATTGAAAATCAACCAATGGTGTCGCTTATATTAACACAGCCAAGTAGCAGAAAATAATTTAGAAGCAGACGAAGAAGGTCGTTGAAAAAGGAAGGGAGATAGTTGTCTGCATTCACATCTATACTATAGATCTATTACCTAACCTGATCTAAAGTAATGAACAAACAGACATGAACTAGCCATTTTATTTTGAATTTATTTCAAATAATGCAGAGGGAGGTTATCGGTGCTCAAGAGGATACTTTGTGTAATAGCGCTAAAATTTTGTTGTGTGTCATGATGTTCTTACTTCTTAACTTCTTAATAGCATGATGAGACATATTAACTCATCACTTAGACCATCAAACTTGGTTTTCCAGTTTATAGTTTCATTTAAATATACAAAATTTAAATATAAATTGGTCGTTTGATGTGTAATGAACTTATAGTTTTATAGTCCTTTTTTATGTTTAACTTTACTTTGAAAAGTATCGTTCCTGTTTTTTTATTTGGTCTTGTTTTCAAATTGAGTGTTTTAGTTGCGTAAATAAAACTGTGGATATCTCTCCTCTCCAAAGATAATATTTTAAAACCACAATAAGACCAGTGGGAAGCTTCACTGAAAATACAAACAAATTGATTTAGTTGTTTTAGATATATTTTGCCTCAAAAGTTACATAACCTGACGTACTGAAATAAGTGCACAGGTTTTTTTCCGGGGAGGCTGAAGTGAAAAGAAATGAAAAAACAAACTACCTCCCTTATTTTAAGGAGGACAACCTCTCGCACTCTCGTATGCCCATGATTGTATTAATTGATATATTATTATTTGAATGTTGCACCAGATTTTCATGTACTATGAAATTGTGATGCTCGCAGCTGGCTAAAACAACGATATCATCCCGTCCCCCCTTTAGCCTATCCCATTCCCTCCTAATGGATGAATGACGTGACCAGTAAATAAGGTCCATATTAGCAAGCTAAATTGACGACAAATTTCCCCTTTAAATATATCCACGAATATTCTATATCCAATATTGTATTTAACCTTTTTAGTGTATTATTTAATTTCTTGTGTATAGTTGTGTGTCTACTGTATTATTTAATTTCTTGTGTAGTTGTGTGTCTACTGTATTATTTAATTTCTTGTGTAGTTGTGTGTCTACTGTATTATTTAATTTCTTGTGTAGTTGTGTGTCTACTGTATTATTTAATTTCTTGTGTAGTTGTGTGTCTACTGTATTATTTAATTTCTTGTGTAGTTGTGTGTCTACTGTATTATTTAATTTCTTGTGTATAGTTGTGTGTCTACTGTATTATTTAATTTCTTGTGTAGTTGTGTGTCTACTCTATTATTTAATTTCTTGTGTAGTTGTGTGTCTACTGTATTATTTAATTTCTTGTGTAGTTGTGTGTCTACTGTATTATTTAATTTCTTGTGTAGTTGTGTGTCTACTGTATTATTTAATTTCTTGTGTAGTTGTGTGTCTACTGTATTATTTAATTTCTTGTGTAGTTGTGTGTCTACTGTATTATTTAATTTCTTGTGTAGTTGTGTGTCTACTGTATTATTTAATTTCTTGTGTATAGTTGTGTGTCTACTGTATTATTTAATTTCTTGTGTAGTTGTGTGTCTACTCTATTATTTAATTTCTTGTGTAGTTGTGTGTCTACTGTATTATTTAATTTCTTGTGTAGTTGTGTGTCTACTGTATTATTTAATTTCTTGTGTAGTTGTGTGTCTACTGTATTATTTAATTTCTTGTGTAGTTGTGTGTCTACTGTATTATTTAATTTCTTGTGTAGTTGTGTGTCTACTGTATTATTTAATTTCTTGTGTAGTTGTGTGTCTACTGTATTATTTAATTTGTCACGATCAACAAATTGTAATGATGAAATGACCAGGGAGGAAGGGAACATTTTGCTGTTTATTACACTAGTCCCCAAAGTCTAATGATAACGTTTTCTTATACATTGGCTTAACAACCTTAGGGACTTTTAATCAATTTGATTGGTTGGTTTATTTTGTTGTGAGTTCAAACGTTTTAACCACTAGTTGTAATCTACAGGTGTGGAAATTTTGTGTATCATCATTAGGACAGTACATCAATTTATCATCAATTGTCTTATCCCTTTAGATTCCTGTGAAATGACACACAGTTTTGTTCCGTTTTTGTACCGTGGAAGGTCGATAATAATTGTACACTGATACCATCTAAAGTTAAGGTACACTAGCCTTACTCAAAATATTTGAACTATTTTAAAATACATTTTATCCACTAGCCTTTCTTGAAATACTAATTTCACACTGCAAATTCTGCTTTTAAGATCCATTAGCCTTGCTCAGAAAATATTATATAGTTTAACCACTATTAGAAGTAGCTAGGCTAAAGATAATAGTTTCAGATTATTTAAAACTAGCAACAGCATCTAACAATATATCAGATGCAATAAAATGAACAACAGTCAATTGAAATAAAGAAAAATTATATAAAAAATGGAGGAGAGACTATACTTGCACTTTTTTTACTGTTACATTTTTTTATTTCGGCCTAGCTTGATAAAATACCAATACAATATCTCATTAATCTTTTTTAAACAGTAGCATTTGACGAAATGACCTAAATCATATAAACTCTTATTTTTGACAAAAAAAAACAGGCAAAACATTATAGACAAAAATATCAATTATTTAGTGCAGCCTACGGTCTTTAAAGTAGGGTGGACCAAAATGATGGAAACTTTAAGAGATAAAAAAAACTTTAATCATTAATAATTATTAATAATGATTGGCAATAGTCATTAAATCAAGTTTTATACCTAGTAATATTTTTATTTATGAATTGATTGAATGCTATCATCAAGAAAATAAAAGCAAATATGATCGGACAACATGTCAAAAGAAGAATTGCTTTACTTGCAGTTTTATTTATTTTGAATCCCTCCCTAATGTAATGCTTGAGTTTATATATCCTACTGATGGCATGCAGGGATCTAAAGGGATAAGAAGATGGCCTATAAATTTATGTACAATTACATCCAAAATGATGTACATAAATTTACCCCTTTTGTACTATTACTATTAGTGGTTGAATCGTTGGGACACTTAACTTATTGAACCAACCAATCAAAATTCAATATAAGTCCACAAAGTTGTTAATCCAACGAAAAAGCTAATGTTATTATAAAACTTTGGGGACTTGTGTAATAAACATCCCAATGTCCCCTCCCTCCCTGGATCGAATGACTCTTCTAATAAATCATAACATAACCCCCATAAATAAATGTTGTACAATCATTTAGTACACTCCTAGAAAATGGACATTTAAAAAAAAATGTTCTGTTAAACAATATAAAATAAAAGCTTATTGAAAATATTAAATTCTTGACTAGCTAAAAGTAAATATTTTTGGAATTTTAATATAAATAATTTTCTTATAATTTGTTGATTTTTATTCAGCATTATTTGTCTTTTAATGTTTTTTTACTGATATCCTAATATCATTTAAACTGGGAGCACATTTTAACATTGTAAACAGCGATGATGACATTTTTTTAACTGGAGATATTTTTTTACACTTAGGACATGTACGTCAATGAAATTATTTGAATAAAGAAAATTAGATGATTTATTTATAACTGGCGGTTACGCCCCTAAAGGCCTCTGGGGCACTTGCGTTAGTGTGGGGTGAAGTCGGCTACGGCTTATTTACAACTTTTTTTAAACGAATTTTTTTGTTGTGGGGGGGATTTTCTAAACGTGCGATTTCTCTTGGAATGGTTGTGGAACCCTCCCCAAAAATAATTCTAAACCTTTCCTTGACCTATGAAAAGCTACATTGTAAAGGGGAATCATATCCGTTCAGCGGTACTAACCGACATACATCCTGTTTTATATTTGATTTTATTTGAAATAGTTCTTAGCATATTAAACTTTATCTGTAGATTATAAATATATGTAAAAGTCAACTGTCTGTCACATATTTTATATTTGAATAGATATAAATATAATTGTCCTTGTTTGGAGTACAATTTGACCATTATATTTAACTTAGATACTATTCTATTTTAAAATGATTTGTTAATGTTTGATATGTTAGATTTAAGTTATTTATTTCGTTAAAGAATGCATTAAGCAATACTACTAAAAATACTTGTTTTACATTATTTTTGAAAAGCTTTAAAATTTGAATAAAATATGTGTCAGTTATTTCGACAAAACCAAGGACATTTTTAGTTTCTTTTATGTAGAAAATTGCATTTTGATACAGGGAATTGTAACTTTATTTTTTTCTTTAAAATGTATGAAATGACGCAAAAACTAAAACATAGCATTAAATTACGAGATTTGTTGATTTGGGACAGTGACGAAACATGATAGAATACTGGGATCTAAAAGGAGAAGACAATGACCGATAAATTGATGTACATCCCCAAAAGTGCGATACAAAATTAACCCTTCTGAAGGTTGTTTGTTGCTAAACCGGTTGGACACTCAACTTCATGAACCAATTAATCAAATTCAATAGAAGTTCCCAAAGTTGTTGAGCCAACGAATTAGAAACGTTATTAATAACTTTGGGGACTAGCGTAATAAACAGCCCATTTTCCCCTCCCTCTCTGGATAGAATATGGTTCCAAAAGAAAACTAGCAAGTTTATTTTCTTCAAAGATTCTCAAATTCGCCACTCCCTTGCCCCTGAGTATGAATATAAATCAAATCAATTCTCTGAATGGAACCAGTGGATTGAAAACTTTTTAAGCCAAAGAAAGGTCGTATGTCTTACATACTGTCATTCAACATTTAAATTTAATTTAAGATAAATTGAAAGTTATCAAGTATGTATTAGATAATTTTAAATTTCTTTTAGCTTTCAGACATTTATTTTTTGTTTTGTCTTAGTTTTTAGATAATAAAATATTTTTCTAGACTATAATTTGTTTAAATAGCCCATTCTCAAGAACTTATTATGTCTCAAACCATGTCTTTGTAGCGAAAGAATTGTCCTTTATTATCCTGCACTAAATCAAAAAGATGACTTACAAATTATAAGATGTGCCTAAAATAAGATCTGGGTAACCACTGAACCGATTGGATTATACTCTTCAGGGAATATACTTATTGGTCCTTTGGTGGTTTTAGGCTATTTTGTTGGTGCTATTAATAATGGGTAGCTTACTTGGTTGACGAAGACCACATAACAAGTTCAAGAGTAGCTACGTCTCAACAAAAATCCAGGAATAATGAATAACTTTATGTCTTAAATAATGTAATTTTAAACTTAAATTTCTCCAGAGTGTTATTCTTGCAGATATTCTCAGGGATGTAAAGGGATAAGACAATAGCCGATAAAGTAATATACATCCCCAATAAGAAATACAAAATTAACCCGTTTTTAGATTACAATTAATGATTACAATGTTTAGACACAATAAACCAACCAATCAAAATTCAATAAAAAGTCCCTAAAGTTGTGAAGCCAACGAATAAGAAAATGTTATTATAAACATTAGAGACTTGTGTGATAAACACTAAACAGCCCAATGTCTCCTTCCTCCCTGAGATATTCTAAGTGATAAATATGAGCAAAATTTATCTTTCATTAACTAATCTCTGTGTCACAGGCAACTATTATGATGGCAGAAAGGATGGTATGTAAGGAAAAGAAAGGCAGGAACCTTGGCCAATAATAAAGTTGTCAGAAATTAAATTATGCCTTGTATCATCATTATGTTCTTCACAAACAACAAATAAATTGTTAGAGTCCAAATTCAAAATTTATATAAATCAAATAATCTATTGTTTTGATTATTTTTTATTGTTATTAAATTATAAACATGATCTAGATATAACAACAATGCCATTATTTTCTACTTTTATTAATAACTAGCCGCTGCTCCCCTATCATTTAGGGACTCTTTCTTCAAAGTGTTAAGTAGAGGACGGAAAATAGCCTTAAACAATCCCAAGGCTGAAATCTATGACTAAAAAAAGCTTAAAACCATCCCTTGTCCTATGTGAAGCTTCTCTTAAAGGGAGAACTAAATCAGTTCTGTAGTCATACAAACCTTAAACATAAGACAAAAAAAAACTTTACAGAAAAGGATAAGTGAATGAATATTTATTTCCATATTAGTAAACTATTTTGCTGTTAAATGATTTTTGCAAAATTGTTGCTACACAGGGTATAATATGGGTGTGCTTTATGAGAATGTGTGTGTGTCTGTGTGTGTAATGTGTATGTGTGTGTGTTTTGCAGATGCAACTCCAGAGGAGACAATCTAAAGGGTAGAGGGATGAATAATGATATATAGAGGTTCTACTAATCACAAGGTCTTTCCATTAGAGTTTATAAGAGTATTCAACCCATAGATTTTATTCTATAATCTTAGCTCCCCTCATGGGAGATCCTATTTTCTTTTCATTATTTTTATGTTGGACTTTTCTGTTAAAATTTTGATTATTTAGTTCTGACACTCTACAAGTTTTAATGTTCGGTTGTCTTACCGTTTCAGAGCTTCGCTTTTATGGATGTTGTCATCCTTGTCTTGTATATTTTGTATTCTTCTTATGTTATTTGTAAAGTATTACATGGTCTATTGTATCTCTAGATTAAATAATAATATTGCATAGGGAACTAATCCTTTTTTTCTTAGCTTGGCTTGCATCCAGGGAGGGAGGGGACATTGGACTGTTTATTACACTAGTCCCCAAATTTTCATAATAACGTGTTCTTATTCGTTAACTTAACAACTTTGGAGACTTTTTGTGAATTTTTATTGGATGGTTTATTAAGTTGTGTGTCCAAACATTTCAACCTCTAATTGTAATCTGCAGAGGGGTAAATTCTATTTATCATCATTTGGGATGTATATCAATTCTATTGGCCATTGTCTTATCCATTTATATTCCTGGTATGCATCTCATTTCATGGATTTAAAGATAGTTGCTAGTATGTCAAGTATAAAGATAGTTTTTCAGTACTTTACAGATAATACAGCACATATTAACCAGGTTGTCTGATGAGTGTTATGCTACTTTGATAGGATAGATAAAGGTTCATAGTTGCCCTATTTTCTTTTATGAGGTCTCACGTCAATACAAATCTTAATTAACTATGTAGTTACTAATAGTTACTAAGTTAAGGTTTAAGAAATTGAATATGAAATCAAATTATTTTTACCTGCTAAATACGAACTCCATTTTTTTGATTGTTTGTCATACCTTGTTCCTGATGCAAAATAATGCATATGAAAACAAGATGTAATCAATGTTTTGTGTTGTACTAAGGTCAAATTGAGTTTTGTTTACTTGATGTAAGGTTGATTTTATTTGTTAAAAAGGTGGCATTTCAGTTTCATAAGTAATGTTTTTGTTTTTGATTCTAAGTTATATTTTTTAATTCAGTTTTCTTGATGTTTATATTATACTGATTTGTAGGTCATGTCGTCACTGAAATATATTTAATTGAATGAAGCTCTAATAAATATACAAAAAAAACATAGTATACAAAAATACAGTATATTAAACTTAGTTATATGTTATTGATAAAAAAAAAGAAAATCTGTAGAAGAACACACAAGCAAATAATAATCTGATTTTCAATAACTGATAATTATTTCTTGGTACTTGAAAATAATAATATAACAAACATTAAATTATAATAGAAAAGGTATTAACACATTATTATATTTGTTTAGTACATTGACCTATAAAAAAAATCTATGAATATAGAAGTATGTACATTATGCAGGACAATCCATAAAAGTTCCAGAAAAGAATTTACATATTCTATTCTTTTTCTTTTGTTCGTCTCTATAAACCATTCTAATTTTAGCTTTTACTACATTACCTTTCTTTAAATGAACACGTTAGAAGTGAAGCCGCTCTATAACTCATTAGATGAGGGAAGAAGTTAATTTTATTTTCTCCAATAATGCAACAGGGTAGGTTTTAGTCCTAAAACAGGATATGAAATTTTGTCGGCTTCTGAGTGAAACCATATTCCAAAATATCATCAGCAAATTTCTTTGATTAATAAACAATCATCTACTATTTAACATACTTTGTCCGTCTATTTGTTTGGCTTTTCCTTATATTTTAATAAATAGTTTATACTTCTTTGCTTCGTTCTTTATGAATGTTATCATACCTGTGTTCTTTCTCCCTTCTTTTAATATATTACTTTCTTTCTATTGTGTGTTTGCGCCAAGCTATGTATGACTAAGAAACCAACGAATTAATGACAAACCAAACGACCAACACACCATAAGTCAGAACATATCCATATACATTTTCGTCATAGTTTGAAACTTTTGGTTTAATTACGTCATAAAAAGATTCCCTTGTTTAAAAAATTAGCTTCATGAAAGAAATGAGGACAAAAAGGTATTTTTTTTACATATTTGTGTAAGAAATTTAGGTATTTGTTTGTTAAAGTAACTTTTTTGTTGGTTTTTCTTTGTGTTATAGTGTCAGTGTGCATGTGTGTGTGTATGTGTGTGTGTGTGTTTGTGTGTGTGTGGGTTAGTCTGTGTGCGTACTTTGTGTATTTGATGTAAGATGCAGTATATAACACGAGTATGTGTGTGTGGGGGTATGTCTGTGTAAATGTTTTGTGTGTGTGAGTGTGTGTGTGTGTGTGTGGGGTGCAGGTGGGTGCATTTTAGTGTTGCGTAGTTTTACCAAAGAAGGAAAATTGGTTTCTTCCCTCGCATCCTCTTTCTCTCTCTCTTTCTTTCTCCGATTATCTATCTCGCCCCCTCCCCCTCTCTCTCTCCATCTCTCTCCGACACTCTGAGAGTCGCATATTCTATAATATATTCCATAACATTAGTTATGGCGAAATCAGGAAAAGTGAACTAACAGCTTTCTTTAAAAGTTATCTTGTGATTTTGTTTTTAATTCCTTCTGCATAGATACGCAGCTGCTAAATTCGTAAACAAACTGTGAGGTTTTTGACATATCAAGACTAAAAAATTCTGATTTTTAAAACTTTTTATATTTAAAAAAAAAAGTATCATAATCAAAACATAAACGTTTTTTTTAAAGGTTTATTTGTATGTTTATTTATTCTATTTAGAAACTGACAACAGAAAATTATAAGATTTTATTTTGACAAACATATTTTAGAAATTTCATATAATGTTTCTTTTATCTGTAAATGTAATTTAGAGGGGTTGTGATTCTACAGTCATGTATTATGTAGTATGACCGACATACCGATGGACCAAATCATTTATGTACTGGATGCTTTTAGTACAAAAATCTTCACTAAAAATAACAGCTGTATATCTTAAGTAGCAGCTGAGAAATTCACGTTTCCCCCATTTCATTTCTTAAAAACAGTCTGACATTTCGAGTTATGAAGTAGATTCGAGGTGATAAACATGTTTAAACTTTTTAACATTTCACTATACGTGGAGCTGGTTGTACATTTTTGCAATGATGCAAATATATTTGCAACAAACAAGAGCAAGGGTTTGAGTTCAAGAAGGTAGGGGACAATAGGCTGCTTAGTACACTAGCCCCCAAATTTTTATAATAATGTTTTCTTTATCATTGGATTAACAATTTTAGGGACTTTTATTGAATTTTGTTTTGTTGATTCATTAAGTTGAGTGTCCTAGCGTTTCAACCACTAATTGTAATCTGCAGTACATAGGCGTCCAAGGGGGGGGGGTAATGGGGCGATTACCCCCCCCCCCCCAAACGATTTTGAGGGTGCCGTAGGCACCCCCATAATTTTTTTCATTTTACCCCCCCCATTCAAAATTTACCCCTACCCTGGGGGTGCCGTAGGCACCCCCAACCATTTAGGAGGGGGTATTTACCCCCCCCAAATAATTTTGGGGGGGTAAATACCCCCCCCAAAATAAAAAATCTCTAATAAAAATAATTTTTGCGCGCTTCGCGCGCATTTTTAATACTATATATTTAATAAAATTTAAATTACCCCCCCCAAAAATTTTACCCCGGGGGTAAATTTTGGGGGGGGTAAACTAAATCTACCCCTGCCAACAGATTTCAGGGGGGGTTATTACCCCCCCCAAGCAAATTTTACCCCCGGGGTAAAAATTTGGGGGGGGGGGGGTAAAAAAAATTTGCGGCGCGCTTCGCGCGCCATTTTACCCCCCCCAAAATAAAAAGCTTGGACGCCCCTGCTGCAGTAAGGGGTAATTTTGTGTATCATCATTGGGGATGTACATCAATTATTCGGCTATTGTCTTAGTAAACGAAAGTTATAAATAAAAGCCTTATATAATTGAAGCTGTCCTATCGTGATGACAAAAGGTATTGTGAATGCAAAAATTATGAAACTTCTTGTTAATCTGAAAGTAACTGATCTTCTTTTCATTATAACAGTATGTTTTCTTATTTTCTATCTAACTTTATAATAGCTGTCAATGTTATATAGAAACTTAAAACAAATAATTATACAAAACTCAGTTTAAGAAATAATATAAAATAAGCAAAATTTATTTTAAAAGGATAAGTTTAACAATGATATAACAATTCTAATGCACCATTTTTTACACCTTTTCAACAAAAAATACTACAATTTAATTGACTCCTTATTTAATGAAGTTTGTAGCATGAATATTAATGATGATTTTGATAATTTATAGAAATGCAATTTAGATTTCTATTTTCTACTATATATTTTTGAAGCTAAAAAGACTAATTTATGATCCTAAATTTAAACTGTTAATTGAAGCGAAGTTACTTTACATTTAATGGTTGTCCAACATAAAGGTCAGCATATGTACTAACTTAATATAACCCAATACTTTATAAAATTTCTTTTAATATCCATCCTGTATTAACACAGATACTATTAATGTTTTAATCTTATGCTAATCCATTTATTAAGCAGTTTTCCTATGATGTAATATGATTAGGTTGCTAGCTCCCTCTACAGTTTGAACTTTTTTTTATGAATTCAAAAAAGATTTCGTACTTAGAAATAAAACCATATTTGTTTTTAAACTATATTAATATATTTGCTTAATATTAGTTTCTGAGATCATGTCGGACATACAGACAGACATTCTGTTATTGTACGTTGCTTTTTAATTTTAACGCCTAATGGAAAAAGACAATGGATTGCAAATTTATAAATATCCCCATTAAGGATTGAATTACCCCTTCTGTAGATTAAATTTATTGGTTGAATGTCCAACGTCCCCTTAATTTTAACTTTCTTTTTTTCATTTTATTTTTTAAATGTGAATTTCTTTTGTAGGCAAATTTTAGATTTAATTGATCGAATCAACATAATGTATCCAACTGTTGCTTGATGTCCGTTTGTCTCTCTGTCTTAACTGTAAGATGAAAAGTTTCTCACAAACAAAAATAGTATGCGCGGCAATGGGACACAGATCAAACTAAACGGTAGCACAAATTACAGACAAAATATGCAATTATTTTATTTCTTTTACAAATTGTTGAGAAAATTTTTGTCCATCACATATGAAAACTTAAGGAACAGATTTTGATTGATTAGAAATTTTTCAAGAGACAAAATAATTGTTTTTGTATTTGGGAAAAATGATAATTAAATAATCAAGTTGATAGTCTGTTTTAATCTAAATTATTTATATGTTTAAACTGTGTATGGTAGGCTTAAAACCTAATGCGCTGGACAAAGCAACAGTAGCTGTCATATCAATGTATTTGGTAATGATAATTTAGACTTTGATGTTATTTTATTCTTGATTATTTTTTTTTTAAATTTGATTGTCTCTACTTTTCCTAAAAGGTTGACAACAGTTATATACTACAATAATTTCTTCATTGTAATAGCATAATTCTCTCAAAAATACACAAACTATTTAAATATAAAAAAATCACATTGAAGGCAAAAAATTTTATTTCCTAGCAGTGAAGGCCCAAGGGCCTGAGCCAACAAAAATGGGATAAATCATATTATATTTATTTACTATTTTATAGACAATTTTCATAAAATCATGCTTCATAATTGTTTAATTCTCTTTAATTTTAGAGGCTTTGTGAAAAGCAAGGAAACAAAAATTATCTATTTATTTCTCATATTAACTTATTATTGTTTCAAATATCCAAGGAGACAAAAATTCTTAAATTTTTTTTATGAATGTATGGATATGATACGTATGGATGTATTATTATTTTTTTATATGGGGTCTTTAGGGATAAAACAATGGATAATAGATTGCCTTACAAAGAAAATATGAAAAAGTTTATTCAATTAAGAGCCTTTTAATTTTATAAAATGTTACTTTATCTTTAAATATTAGATCCAATGTCGCCTGTCTAATTTTACTGCACATGAGGGTGACAGCATTTCTCAAACTGAACATTTTCCGACATTTTTTCCCAAATTGTTTTTATTTTTAAAACATAATTGTGACGTTTGTGACATTTATGCATTAAACATATTATTATTCAAAAAAAATTATAATGATTAATCACTTTTGTATGTCATTGAAGCATAATTCATTAAATATTCTAAACTAAAAGGGATATTCTTGATTTATTTAAGTATTTTTGAAAGCGAAACTATTTTACATTTATGGTCAATCCATCCATCATGCTTGTTATAATCGTTCTATCGGTTGAAAACCTTGCACAAGGATTCCTGTAACAATTATTTATAATTTTTTTTTTTTTCTATTTAATGAGTTTTTATGGTCATTTATAATACCTTTAATCCCTGCATAAAGGAATTCATAAGTTTTTTTTGTGTAAATTTTGCTTACAGGCCGTGAAATAGTGGTTTGCTATTGTTGCTAATTTTATATTAATAATATCTATCAATAAATATTTGATTTTTTGGAGTTAATGTACACATAAATGATAATATTTTCTTTCGCAAATATGAAAATTATGCTCAAGTTTTATGATTTAATAAAGATTATTATGGTGAATAGATTATCTTACATACAAATATCCATAAGCTACCAAAGGCATATTTTCAGTGGAAATAATAAAACATTTTTCCTCACTTCTATGTTCATAGCCATTTTTTTATCTCCTTATCTAAATCCTTATTTTCTCTTATGCATACTAGTGTATAATCCTCAGGGATCTAAAGGGATAAGACAATATTCGAAAAATTGTTTTACATCTTCAATTATGATACACAAAAGTTACCCCTTCTGTAGATTACAATTAGTGATTATTGAAACGTTCGGACACTCAACCCAATGAACCAACCAACAAAAATTCAGTACAAGTCCCCAAAGTTGTTAAGTCAATGAATAATAAAACATTATCATAAAACTTTGGGGACTAGTGTAATAAACAGCCTAGTATTCTCTCCGTCCTGATAATCCTCTTATTCATCTTGGTATGCCCTATTAATTCAGCATAATAATCAATCCTATATGTTTAGTATATGCACATTTTCAATACAGAATAAAAGAAATTATGTATGCTTTAGTTTTACTTTTTGTCAGTTTCCCTAATATAAAGGTATCATTGGTGCTTTTTAGGTTAGGTTAGGTTATGAAGAGTCCCTTTGAAATAGAATCCCTTATGGATAGTGAAATTACAAAAAAGTTGTTCTAAATATCATCGGCTTCCTCATTCTGTATGTAACTAATTAAGTAACTTTAAATACCTAGCTTGTTTTCATTCGATAATATTTTTAAATATGAAATTTAGTAGTATTATTGTACGTGTCATACATGAAAAGCCAATTCTATAATATTTATCATTTTAATTAATCTTTAATATATAAATAAATAATGATTAATACTCATATGTTGGCTTTTTGTAAAAATTGTAATTTATTTTTATTTCATCTTTACATGTTATGACAATTTGTGACCTTATTTTACTTTTTTATCTTTCAAATATCAACTAATGAACCCACATGAAACAATATGCATCTAATTCTTGTTAAATGCAAATAATCAACATATCATTTCATACACTTTTTTTTACATTTTTTTTCATTGAATTTGTGCACAAAAATGAGGCAAAAGTTTGGGCGGAAACTGCGACAATTGTTTTGTAATTTATATTTTTATTATGTATGCAACATGCAAGCTAAATTTTTTTGCAGGCGTTGATTAAAAACGGCTAATTGATTGAAAACTCAAATATATTTTGAAAATGTGTCACATTTCAGATAGAATAAATCAACAAGCCTTAGAGAAACTGAATAACAAGTAAATTCAGGTACGGAAAGTTTCATGTGTGACATCATAAAAATACGTCTAAAAAGGAAGGATGAGAGGAGAAGTGGGAAAGAAAACCCCTAAAAAGAGATTGATTTAGACGTATTTTTATGACGTCACACATGTCACTTTTCGTAAATGCATAAACAAAAGAAATTAAAATAATGTAGATCTGCTGGCTAGGTCGATATAGAGATCTTACTACGCAAAAAATGCATTGAAATCGTCAAGTTAATGCCTTTCAATGTAATCATCAATGAAAGATGGGTTGTATGAAATGAATAAACACCTATTATGCAATGATATGCAATCAAATTGATGCTTTGCTAAGGTGTTATACAAAAAATACGAATAATTTGTTACAAAAAATAATACAGTAAGTAAAGCAAGAAATAAAAAGATTTAACTCAGATGATAATTTAATTTTGATTACAAAGTTTACACAATAATTATTTTGGATCATGGAAAGAAAACGTATTTTCACAGAAGCATTTCATAGGTTATTTTAGGTTAGGTAACTGTTAATGAGTGCAACGCATGGTTAGAAAATAGGCCCTGCAGTGTTAGCCCCTCGCAGGGGCTAAAAATAGGAGAAAAGCTACTGTGAAAATAGATGAAACCCACTACTTCGTTTTCTTTCCATGATCCATAATTTTTTTTTTTTTTACTGAATTGATCATTAGTTTTATACGTTTTATAAAACCCAATAAAATGAATTAAATTAGAGGTAAAATTGTAATGAAAAAGTAATAGAATTAATTAAATAATAAAAATGCATTTTGATTAGATCATAATTAGATTACAATAAAAATAAAAGTCAAATTATTTTTTTGAACTTTGATTTATTATTTTTAAAATTTGTGTTAAAGAATTATTGAGAACTTCTACTAATTTACTCATAAAGTTACTTAAAAACTAAATATTACTTAATTACTAAGGTGATGAAATTATAATAAGATTAAGCAAGTTTACCATTTAAGTACCGTTTTATAAATGACCGTTTTATAAATGATTGTTTAAAATTTACTTAACAATATAATGAATACTGTTTGAACAAGTAAAATGTGCCCCTCTCCTCTCCTGTACTTAAATTGAATTTCCCCTAAGCCATAAACCGCAAAGCATAATAAAAATTTATTTCTTGAAATTAATTATTTCAGTCAAAATAAGTTTCCCGTAGTAAAGTAAAACCGAGCGAATTAAATAAGCCTAGGTTACAAATCTAGTAAAAGAAAATAGCCCGTCAAAGACAAACCTTTTAAAATCTCAAGACTTTTAAAAGAGATATAAAGTGTTAGAATTTATAACGTTTTATCCTAGGATGAGTTTAGGGCCCTTCGCAGGGTATTGGTATATACAACAAGGATGACAACATCCATAAGTAGCGAAGCACAAAAAATCGTAGATGGGAATACGTACAGGTAGATTTAAAAGGTTTTTACTAAAATCAAGAATAGATTTATTGGATAAGATAAATATGAAACCTTGTTTTATTTTGTATGATGACGATGGTCAAAGTAAATTATATTAAAGATGCTCATAACAATGGGAAAAATTATTTTGATACTGATATCCCATAAAAGTTTGAAAATTGAATCAATATTAACAAAGATCTTGGGAAATATGTAAAACATATAAAAATAGCCAAAAACCTGATAAAAGGCAGTCTGGCCGCCATGGTTGTTTTCTTGAAACGACAAAAAATTTAATTTTAAAATCCTTAAAAACTTAAAAAATTTAGAAAATCGGACCATATACACTGAAGATATGGAAAAAAGTGTTAAATATATTTATAAATAGCCTAAAACCTGCCAAAAAGGCAGTCTGGCCGTCATGGTTATTACCTTTAAAGATGGGAAATTTAATTTTGATATCTACAACTGAAAAAATTTTGAAAATCGGACTATAAACACTGAAGATATGGAGAAAAATGTTAAAAATATAAAAAACAGCCTAAAACCTGCTGAAAAGGCAGTCTGGCCGTCATGGTTGTCTTCTTTAAAAGACGGGAAATTTAATTTTGATATCTATAACTGAAAAATTTTTGAAAATCGGACCATACACTGAAGATATGGAGAAAAATGTGAAAAAATATAAAAATAGCCTAAAACTTGCTAAAAAGGCAGTCTGCCCTTCATGATTGTTTCTTTAAACGACAGGAAATTTAATTTTGATATCTGTAACTGAAAAAATTTTCAAAATCGGACCATAAACACTGAAGATATGGAGAAAAATGTGAAAAATATAAAAATAGCCTAAAACCTGCTAAAAACCGGTCCGACCGCAAATGACGTTTTATAGTCAATTGTGCTCCTTAATAATGGGAATGTTGTCAAAAAATTTCAGCGTTCTATCTTTTATAGGAGCTGAGTAAATCCCATTTCCCCCATAGCGTTACGGACTGACGGACTGACTGACGGACTGACGGACGGACGGACAAAGTGAATTATAGAGTAGCTTCGCTACTAAAAATAGGTAATATCAAAGATCTTAAAAATTAACCGTTTCTGTTCTGACTTTGCAAGGGTTAGCATATGTTAAAACCATTCCAAATCTAAGGTTTTTAGTTGTGGCTTTGGCCATTATAACACAATTAAAATTACTTTTCAGAATTAAAATTTCCATTGTTTTAAAACATTTAAACACACTATAATTGGTATAAATTATGAGTATATATAAAGTTTTAAAAAAAAGTATAAAAATAGGCCATTCTGGTAACAATTATTAAGCTGCTATATACTTTCCAAATTATACCTTACTGCTAAAGGAATCCCTTTTGCAAGTTTTAAAGACAGTTATACGCATTTCATAATTACTTATTAGCGTTATTTTTTTAGAGTTATTTTTTATTGGCGGACGCATATAAAACATTTAAATGCTTCTTCTTTGATATCCAAAGGTAGCAAAAATCTCTTATCAGACAAGCGGGATTAAATAGTCGAAGGCAACTTCAATTCTAATCTATAGCTGTTGCTTGTCCTGTAATTAATTATCATTTATCTTTCATACTTCTCTATTAGTAAAAAAAAATAAAATTTATATGAAATATTCTCATACATAATTGGTTAATTTAATGCATTTTGCTTCCAGAATATTTATAAAAAAATTAACTTCCTTAATATAAATTATATGCTGAAGTAAATGATTATGGCAAATCAATCAAAAGATGTTTTTGCGATTCTTTGAAGGAATATTTCTTCCGGGATTAACAAGATATCAGAGTATAGATAAAATTGTAAATATTGAAGCAGCGTATAGTGCCTATTACAAAATGACGTCATATAAATACAAATATGCATTGTAATTGACCAATTATAAAATGTAAACTGGCCTATCATTGGTAATTTGTATTGTATGACGTCATTTTTTGATAGGTACTGTAAGTTGCTTGGTAAATATTGATTGGATGATATATCGATGTTCTCAAATGTTTAGTTAATCATTTGCAGGTTATATTTAAAATGGATTACAACATCATATGAGATGTCGTGCAGATTTTAAGTGAAAATCACAAAACATTTATAAATGATCGTGCATATTTGGTGCAAAAATTTCAGCTGTCTTTCTGGAATATCAGCTGAAAAATTCGCGTTTACGGTTTAACCCATTCTTTTTTCTTACAGAAGTATAAAATTACAAATGGACGGTCATTTTGAATATTGGATTAGGCATAAGAACCCCTTCCCCCCTCCTATATTTAGATTGTTTAAAAAATGTGGTAGGGGGGGTCTATTGCTCGATAGGCACTTTGAGAGATAGCATCTTACTTAACAACCCACAAACAGCTTAAATCTTACTGTTCATTTCAAAAATGATCTTTCGCCAACGTGCCAATTTTGTTAAAATAGTTATTCATACAAGGACAAAATCTTGAGTAGTATTGGAGCTCTGAAAATATTTGATTATTTGATTGAAAAAAGCAGAGAATAACATTCCGTCGACATGTCATGTTTTTTTTGTCAACTATGATCAGGGTTAGAACCCCACGGCCCCCCACCCAAGGGATAGGCATAGGAGAACACCCCCCCCCCCCAACCCCCTTTTAGTTTTACTGTTTTCAGTTTTTCATTGCTTGTTAGATACTTTTTGGGAAAGAACTAATATGTTTAACATTTTGAATTGTAGAGAAGGTTTGTTACTAAATTGATATATGTGATTGTGCAAAATGCGCAACTGGACCTAACCACAACAAAAATATAAATATATTTTTTAAAACAATAACCTTTCAAATTAAAACCAGCATTATTATTTAAATTATATTATTTTATAATTTTACAGTTAACAATCTTTCATTCTTCTAGAATCTGAACCTTGTTAAGTTTCATGAGATTTGAATTTAATACGCCGCGAGCTAACTTAGAATATTTTTTGTATATTTTAAGAAAATAAATTATATATTTCCTAGTTAAATTTGGTCAGAAACAAATTAGTTAATCTAATGTTTTTTAAATCTGTCTAAATATTTTGAGCAATTAAAATTTGATTTATTGATTTTAACAATTCTTTTAGTAGCAAAACTATAAGGATTAAACTTAAATAAAAATAGGATAAAAATATACATAAAGCGAAGCTCAACTATAAGACGGGCAAATCTGTCTAAATTTATACCATCTTATATACAGGATGATTTATATGGACTGGACATACTTACACTTTAAGACTTAATTATTGGGATGCTTGAGCTTTGCTTATAAAATTGAGCCTAATTATTCAAGGATTCAATATTCCAAAGATCAAATTAATAAGATAGGCAAGCTAACATTGGAAGTAATCGTGTTAATTTTCTTACAAATGAAGTTTAAGATTTATCCAAATTAAACATAATTACAAATTAAGTTCACACTCGCGTCAAAATATTTATGAAGTATCTGTCTTTTTTTCATGATAGACATGAGAATTCATTTAGGAATTTTTGTTTAATTATTTCATATTGTTTTGATTCTTTTAGAATGTATATTTTTATTGTAATTGTTTAAAAATTAGGGACATAGCTACTCTAGAATTATCATATGTATATTGTATTCACATTTACTTAAACACATGATAAAACATAAAGCAGTCTTAGAAAGCTTGAAACATTTTTATGTCTTCATAAAATTTTACACTTTTTGGAAATTTTTCATTGGATTTTAATATTTGGAGTGCTAAAAGCACAAGTAAATAATCCCGGCCCCAGTCAATGCAGTAATTGAATGCTTATTTGTCAATTAATTTTGTAATAAAATATTGCATTTTAATTGTATCTTTACTTCTTTACTATTTGAGATCTTGATTTTTGATACACAAAAACTGTTCTTATTTCTTGAATAGTAATTATGATATTAAACATAATTAATCTGAAATTAATCTTTAATAGGAAATATCATGCTTGAATATTAAAGATTTTTTTGACATGACATCTTAGACATTTCAACTAACATCAAGGACGAATAGTATTATATAACAGCTAAGATATTGAAAACAAAACAAGTTTACTTACATTGGCAATTAATTTAATAATAGTTATTTCTTTCATCGTACATTTTTATATTCGTAGAAAGCCGTTTATAATACGATGCTAGACATAGTTTTTTCGTATATATGAGAACCTGTTCCTATCCACCGGATTCGAATGAATACGAGAAAAAAATTTATTCTTCTGTTTATTTGTACAATTTTAAGAAACCAACTAGGATGACAACATACATAAAGCACAAAAAATCATATTCTAACGGATAAAAAAGTTATAGATAAGATGTTCAGTGTTCATTAAAAAGGAGGAGAGGAAAAGAAAAAAGAGAAGGATTGAATAATTAATCACGATACTCATACATATCAATACAAATGTATTTTTGTATCATCACTGACAAAAAAACGGACCAAGTAAGTTGTTTTCTCGTATTCATTCGAATCCGGTGGATAGGAACCGGTTCTCATCCATACGAAAAAACTATGTCTAGCATCGTATTATATCCAGTTTTCTACGAATATAGAAATGTACAATCATAAGATTAAAACTAGTTTTTTAGCCGGTGCCTTCGGCACCACGGGGCTAAAAAAACTAGTTTTAATCTTATAATTGTACATTCTATATCCGCGGAAAGCCGTTTATAATACGATACGAGAAATAACTATTCTAGATGCTCTTTGCCAGAGAGTATCACAACAAAAAGCATTAGATTAATCTTATGTAGCACCCGAGAAAAAAAAATATTTTCCTCATAGCGTTACGGACCTACGGACGGACGGTCAAAACAAATAGTTTTGCTTCCTCAAAGCCTAACTATATTTCTAGAAAAAAACATTAGTTACTTATTGTTGATAGTTAAATTATAGTATAATCTTGCTTTAAAATAATGCAATAATGAATTAATGAACTTATTATAGCATAAAATACAAACTGTATATATGATATAAGTGTATTTTATCAGGGATCTAAAGGGATAAGACAATGGCCGACAAATTGATGTACATACCCTATGATGAAAAACAAAATTACCCCTTGTGTAGATTAATAAAACCAGTGTTTGAAAAGTTATTGAGCACCTAACTTAATGAACAAACCAATCAAAATTTAACAAAAGTCCCCAAAGTTGTGAAAAAAACTTTGGTGACTATTGAAATAAACAGTTCAATGTCCCCTCCCTCCCTGAAATTTACAATTTACTTTAGATTTAGGGATTTGTGATATTTTAAGCTATTTAAATCATATTTTGTTAGCTAGATTTATTAATTACAAACTGCCCTTCTCCTTCTTTACACCTTTTAATTTAAATATAAGTTATAATTATCATTTATTACTGCTAACTAGATTAATATGGGTTTGTAAATATATAATACATTTTAAAACTTAAAAATCACAGATTTCTGTCTTTGTATACATAAATTAAGTAGAAGTTTAAATAATCTTTCTGTTACCCTTCCCTGAGTCCCTAATAGTTACCATATGTTTGGTAAGTGCGTAGCAAGTATATAATGAGACATGGACTATAAATTTTGTAGTAATAATACACTAGCAACAAAACTATTCACACATTATTCAATTCTTAAACTAACTGTAATAACCATGCTATACCCTGTAAACAAATTCAACTTAATTTGGATTCAAAACCGATCAATGAGAAAAGACGTCTGTCACGCTATGGTATAACTGAGGACGTTCAAGCTTTTTTTGAGGGTTACAAAATCTCGATAAGGGAAGTAATTTATCTTTGAGGGGATAAGTGACGTCCCCCCTTTGATGTCATTATTAAAGGATAGAAAATGCTATTGGGACAAAGTGACTCAAACATCAGCTATGTGACGTCATAAAAATGAGGGATTATCCATCTCTTTTTTTATGGGGTTTTCTTTCCCACTTCTCCCCTCATGTCCCTCATTTTATGACGTCACATGCTGATTTTTGAGTCACTTTGTCCCACTACGAAAAATGGACCACGAATTGCTGTTCATTCCAAATAACGATAAACAAAATTACCTGTTCTTCTGGACACTGAAAGTTTGTAAACCCAATCTATTATTAAGTTCACAAAGTTTAAAATTAGAAATAATTTCATAAAACTTTGGGGACTAGCATAGTTTAAAGTCCATTCTCTCTTACGTCACTCGAATAACTCCATAAAAGCAGGGATTAATTACTTTAAAGAGGAAAGGCGGATAAGCGAAAATCGCCATCTGCCGCCGAACGATTTTGCTATTTTGTTAACAGGGTGTATCTGTTCCCCCCCTCCCTCCCCTGTAATGTATATCTTCCCATACTTTATTTGTTAAGAAAGCTATTTGTCATTTCAAATTTCTTTTTCCGTCTGTCTGTTCATAATTAGACCATATTCCATTTTCTTCATTCACATTTGCTCATTAGGCCGTTGATTGCATTTTACACGTGTATATCTACAGTGACCTATTTATGGAGGGTTGTGGGGGGTGTAGACACCCTCCTAAAATAAGATATTAGGAAGAATTACACTCCCCTATTTTACTTGATCAAGCCTTCCCCCCTTGTTGAATCACTGTGTACGCCATTGTTGGTTTCTAAAAATGTAACTGCATCCAAGCCCATATCCCCTGCAGAGGTCCTAACTAGTGCATTGGGCTATCCTTACCTAACCTAACAGAATAATGAACCTAACCTGGCCAATGGCTATATTTTATTGGATGAAATGAAATAGATATTATAAAGTTGTTTCTAATGCATTAACTCTTTAAATATTATTTATTATTAAATATAATTTGAAGAATTTAAAGAAGGAAAATTAAATTAAAAATGTGATGAAGATTTTGTCTTTTTAATACTACATAATATGTAACCAATAATATGTTATTATTGTGCACAATTTTAAAATTGGGAGGTGGGAATACTTATCTTCTCTTAAAAATAGAAGATGTTATTTGCTTCTTACATGTAAAAGATTATCACAGTTTTAAAATAAAGAGAAAAATGTTTAATTTCGAGGTTATTGCTTTAGACTTTCTTGAAGTGACTTGGTATCTACTTACATTATTATACCTTGTTTAAATATTTGTAAAATCTTGCAATTTTTAACCATTCTTTCCAGTACGGCTTAGCAACCGAATAACCTTACTGAAAAACCATGTATCGTAATGTATTACAGACAAAATGATAAACTTAAAATTAAATCATAATATTTATCTTAATGTCCACGGAAAGCAACTTTTAATACGATGCGATAATAACCATAACTTGTTAAGGAGAAGAAAAGAAAATTGTAAAAGAACTAAGGAAGGAACAATTATTTCTTCCCCCCAACTGTTAATATTAATGTACAGTTTAATTGTAATTAATAAGTGTTGACGACAAACATTGAAAATAAATTGCCCTGCAGCTAGATTGGACTTTATTGGTGTTTCCTCCCAGTTGACAATAAAAAAATGCAATATTATGATCATATTAATTAGATTTCAAAATTTTTAATTGTTCGTTAAGTTCATCTGAAGGGGCATTAGTCCTGGGATGGTTTTAGGTTATTTTTCGACCACTTATGCTCCCCTCGAATATAAAGCCTTAGATACTAGGAGCGCAGCTGCTAGTAGACTCTTAAAACATACTTACGTAAATAGATAACCAGCTCCTTGATTGCTCAACCTTTTTCTGGTTATTCTGAGTATTATTTATGATTTACACCTGTTCTAGGGACATGGCATTTCTAATTTCTTTACCTATAAACAATATATTCAGGCAGGGAGAAGACATTAGACTGTTTATTACACAAGTCCCCAAAGTTTTTAATAACGTTTTCTTATTCGTTGGCCTTAATACAACTTTGGGGACGTTTATTGAACTTTGATTGGTTGGTTCATTGAGTGTCTAAACGTTTCAACCACTAAATGTAATCTACAGAAAGTGAAATGTTGTGTATCATTTTTTGGGATGTTCATCAATTTACCAGCGGAATTTGTATTATCCCTTTAGATCCCTGAGATATATTACAATCTTTAGTTTGTTTTTGACTAACACTTGCTTCAAAGGCAAAGACTTTATTTCCGCCTTGTTAACTCTCTTTCATTTGGTGTTCATACATAAACTATAAAAATATTAATATAATAAACAGCATACATTTCTAGCCTCGAGGGACATCTAACATTTTATCAAAAGTGAGCCATGTAACGTCATAAAAATGAGGGAGATGAGAGGAGAAGTGGGAAAGAAAACTCCTAAAAAAGAGATGGATAATCCCTCATTTTCATGACGTCACATTTTAAAATTTAGCTAAAACCTGCCTATGTCATTTACTCCTGAAATGGAGATTTCCATCAGTGTAGTTCTTAGCGAGATCTAAAAAGACTTACAGACATTTTTGCGTTGATAAACTGATGCAAAAAATGCCATAAAGAATTGTAAAATTTCGGCATTTTCGGCTGCTTAGCTACAAAATCTGCTTTCATATTGAAATTATTGCTGTATTGATTAATAACTTTCAATACAGTTAACTAACAAATCATCTTCACACTTTATAAGTTGTAACAACAATCATGGTATAAATTGACAGTAACTACCATAATATTTATTTTAATATCTTTCCATTAAGTCTTAATAGGAATTAACTCTGTTTTCTTTATACAGTGTAACTTAAATAGACTTTGTATTTTAAAGATTTAAAAAAGGAAACGTTTTCTCACAAATTGCATAAGTTATTCTATATCTAAATTGAATAAAAATGCAAGTTAAAAAAAATACATCCAATTTTTAAACAGTGATTAAATTTAAAATAAATTATATGTAACAAATATGTATATACATGGAAACAAAATATGATTTTTAAAGGAAATCAAAAATAGATTAAAACTAAAACAATACAAACATAAATGCGCATAATGTTGTTGTGTAGACATTTTAACTGTTGTTCGCAATTTAAATCTCATCAATATTATATCTATGTTTTTAGTCAGGATTAAAGTTATATTGTATCTTCTAGGAGCTCTGTATTCGAAAGGGCAAGGGGGGGGGGATGAAAAATGAACCATCCGGGGACCTATGTTCAGCTTTCCTAAATTGGAGAACTTAATCAGTTCAGTGCAGTGCAGTGGTGCAAATTCCCTCCCCCTAAAAAAAAGCCCCTAAATGAAATGACGAAGCTGCCAGTTACTAAAAATTAGGATGAAATGCAATACATGAATTTCTGCTATTATTTTCCTTTACCTTTTAGCTCTAGGGTAGCTAGACCAACTATCCATTCATTTTATTAAACAAGAACAGCCGTATGCATAAAGTAGATATCATTTTAATATCAAACATAACTTGGCTTGAGTTTATTTATAGTTCAAGAGACATATCTTCGGTGTGTTTTACTTTTTAGGAGTAGGTTACTTTTTATCGGATGTTCTACAGTATAATATTAATCACCCCCCTAAAAGTTTATTTTAGTAATGGTCTTGAACTTTGAGATGTGTGTGTGTGTTAGACTAAAAGTTTTAATGCAGGTGTCTAGAAAACACAGAGTAGGTATGCATTTAGTTTAGAACATGTTTTGGTAAAGTAAAGTGGCTTTAAATTGTGTTTTGATAAAAGATAAGAATGGCAACATTCATTAATATCACCAATTACCAATTGGTAATATTACAAATCACCCTCCCACTGACGGAGGGACTGACAAAATTTGCCTTTGAATATGTGCTCATTGGTTAAGCTAATACTTTATATAGAATTTGGCTGTATATCTGTGATAGTAGCCAACTTATAGAGTAACTTCAAAAATACCATGTTATGAAAAGCGAGGTTTTTCATTTTAGATGAAATAAAATTTTGGGAACAAATTTTGAAAACTGTATCAGTGTATACTTATCCTATTATCCCTAATTTTAATGCATCTCCTTAAATCAGGGAGGGAGGGGATATTAGCTGTTTATTACACTAGTTCTCAAAGTTTTATTGTAACGTTTTCTTATTTCTTGGCTTAACAACTTTGGGGACTTTTATTGAATTTTAATTGGTTGGTTTAATTAAGTTGAGTTTCCAAACGTTTCAATCAATAATTGTAATCTACAGAATGAATAACCTCGTGTATCGTTCTTGGGGAAGTACATCATTTTATCGGCCTTTGTATTATCCCTTTAGATCCCTGCCTTGTAATAGTTGTGACCAGGCAAGAATACAGATTTGTCCTAGATTACAGGTCTCCAGGTTTCTTACACATCCCACCAGAGATACAGGGATATGCCACATGGATAAGAATACAGATTTATCCTAGATTACAGGTCTCCAGGTTTCTTACACATCCCACCAGAGATACAGGGATATGCCACATGGATAAGAAAACAGATTTATCCTAGATTACAGGTCTCCAGGTTTCTTACACATGCCTCCAGAGATACAGGGATATGCCACATGGATAAGAATACAGATTTTTCCTAGATTACAGGTCTCCAGGTTTCTTACACATCCCACCAGATATACAGGGATATGCCACATGGATAAGAATACAGATTTTTCCTAGATTACAGGTCTCCAGGTTTCTTACACATGCCTCCAGATATACAGGGATATGCCACATGGATAAGAATACAGATTTATCCTAGATTACAGGTCTCCAGGTTTCTTACACATCCCACCAGAGATACAGGGATATACCACATGGATAAGAATACAGATTTTTCCTAGATTACAGGTCTCCAGGTTTCTTACACATCCCACCAGATATACAGGGATATGCCACATGGATAATAATACAGATTTATCCTAGATTACAGGTCTCCAGGTTTCTTACACATCCCACCAGATAAAAGGATATGCCACATGGATAAGAATACAGATTTGTCCTAGATTACAGGTCTCCAGTTTTCTTGCACATGCCACCAGATAAAAGGATATGCCACTAGATGATACATTAAAATAAAGATATCAGTTGCTTTTTTTAAAGAAAGTATTTTGACTTTATTGGGTGAATTTTCAGATTAACATTTGAGGTGTTCTTTGAACTTATTTCTAATGTTGAAAAGTGACTTTAATTGCATTTTTATTAATAAATGACAAAATTTTATATCTATTTTTAATTTCAGATTATTATAGAATGAGTGTGTCAACTTTGAAAATGCTTAACAAGATCGAATGAGTTACATCACAAACAAAGTTAATAAATAAAGTGAAAATTAGTGAATTATATCTGTTTCGTTTTTCTAGTCTTCAGAAATGTGATAAAGAATTAAGAAACCTCTAAATTCTCTTAGATTTAAGACTTATTTTTTACAATGTGATAAATTAAAGGCAAAAATAGGCAACCAATTACGATGCAGTTGTTGACTGTGCAGTAGACCAATACTAGGATATCAATTAAGGGAGGGAGGAACATTGGACTGTTTATTACACTAGTCCCCAAAGTTTTATAAAAATGTTTTCTTTTTCGTTGACATAACAACTTAATTTGGAACTTTTATTGAATTTTGATTTGTTGTTTAATTAAATTGGGTGTCCAAAGTTTCATAATCTACAGAATGGGTAATTTTGTTATATTTTTAGTGATATCATCAATTTATCGGCCATTGTCTTTTCCCTTTATTTCCTGATTATATTTAACGTTAGGCAGCAAGTGAAATTTATTTCTAGAAAACTGTAAAAAATTGTTTTGATAAATTACTATAAAGTATGGAACTTAATGTAAAAGTAATGTGTACTTAGTTAACAAAGTGCAGAAAATTGCAGATAAACATTCATAACCCCATCCGGTGCATTTTTGATTGATTTAAGGGAAGTTCCTGAGTCTTTTATTAGTCTATTTACCATATGACAGTTCTGCCTACATTTGTTTTCATGTAATCCAGTCTTCAACTGTGATAAAAGGACTTTAGAAATATTTTTTTATTCAATTCAAATATGTATGTAGGACAGACTAAAATTTTGCATTTGGGAAATTTAGTTTTATTTTTATAGCGTAGAAACTCTTCAATTTAAGCAATGATTGCGGAATGACGTAGAAAAAAAGCTTCAAAAACATTAAAAACATTCAAATAGTACTTTTTTGGAAATATAGTATAGTTGAAATAATAAGAAGCAATTATTATTGACGAGAGAGCCAAATAAGCCGAGAATGTTTGCAAGTTTAAAGCAACCACTAAATTACTTCTTTACAAAATCGGACCCTTTTTAAAACCCTTTCACTTGAACTAAATCTGTTTTTTTAATTTTTTTTTGTTTTACACAAGGACGACAACAATGAAGCAAGAAAATCATGGACGGAAATACAGACAAAGTGATCTAAAGCGCAGATGTTCAGTGGTCATAAATCTAGAATAAAATCTTAAAAGGCACGAAACCTTTCACAAAGGTTCTTTATATGCTTTATATTTTTTTGCATGACTGACACACCAACGGATCAGGTAATTAATATACTGGATGCTCGTTGGTAGATGTAGCCTTCAAACAAAAATTTCAGCCGTCTCTCATGAATAGCAACCGAGAAAATCACATTAAACCATAGCGTTAATAACCGAATGATGAGCCGGTAAACAAAGTGAATTATAGAATAGCTTTGCTGCTAAAAAGTTTTTTTTTGCCCTTGCAAAGTAAAATTTCTTTATCTGCTCTAAAAATCAGAAATTAGGTTTATTTGCAATTTTTTTTGTATTTTTTTACTTAAACACATATCCTCTTTTGGCTATTAACATCCTTGTTATGCATTTAGCACCGCTTATGTAAAATTTGTTTTTAATTGATCTAAATTGTCACAATGTGTTCAATTCTGTTCAGTTTTCAAAATCTATTAATTTGTCATTAAAATATTTTTCATAGAAGAGTATACAAAAGAAAGTAAATTAGACCTCTAATTTGTAAATTTCTTTGACTTAAATTTTAAAATAAAATAAATGTGAGCCTTTTAGGTTATATCTGTTTAATTAAGGCTAGGGAAAATCCCGCAGGGTTAGATAGAATTTAGTTAATTTAAACTAATTTAGATAATTAGGGTTCGGTTCACAGAATATTATCTTTGATTCGGTTATATTTAATAAGATTTTCAGTTTATTGTCCTTTGCAATTGATTGCAATTTTTCAGCTTAATGTTGCTGCGCTGATTATGTACATAAATGTCCTATTTAATCCCTCTCCCTGTAGTAGAGAATAATACAAAAACAAATCACACATGCCATATAAACTTTTTACAACATAGTTTGTACTGATTGATTTCTTAAAACATAAATTTGATCACTTTTATAATTGTACTGTGAAATCTAAAAACATAAAAATAGAAATTTGATATTTATTTAAACACTAATATTTCAATTTTAGATTAACAAATATCTAAACGATCAATTTAAAATATGGGTTATCTTATTTTTTTTAAAATTGTCTTTTAACTAATAATATTTACAAGTAGTATGAGTATATATGTCTGATTTGATCTTTGACAACATCGCGTCATACTAAAGACGTTAAAAATGGTTCCTACTGCTGTTATATCTGGATGGTGAGACATGGCCCGTAAACAGGTGCTATCAATTACCAAGTACAGTTAGGACTTCCAGACAGAGGTCATGCAATGAAAAGGTTGGTTGTCTGCTGGATGTTACACTGCACAATATCTCTGGGTGATAGGGTAACACGTTTATTTAAAATGACAGGAGCTCTTGGCCCTTTGAAAACTATTTAAAGTCAAATGAGACCCTAGTAGGCAATGCACAATGACAATCAAGAAAAAGAATAATAATGATAGCTTAACCAGCTTAACTAATGAAAATTTATCCATCCCAAAATTCTCGACTACCATTTCATTAATCATTCAAATGTTTAAAAGAAAGTTTGAGACAGAAATATTGGAAAATTGAAAACCATCAATCGATGTATTATTACCTGGATGTTGCACTATAATTTCATGTACTCTGATAAAGGGATGTTCGCAGCTGGCTAAAATAACGATTCCCTTTCCAGTCCCTTTACCACATCCCCTCACCTCCTACTGGATGAGCAAGTTGGTTAATAAATAAGGTCCATATTATTTAGCTAAATTTGGGACAAATTTTCCTCTGTCAATATATCCACGTATATACTATATCCATAATACATCATCTATTTAATATATAAATATCTTCCTTTTAATATACTTCGTTGATGGACATATTTGTTTTACAGAGGCTACTATGTATGTTCGTCCGTCCATCTGTTTGTAAGACTATGGAGAATTTGTGATTTTATCGGCTGCTAATTCAAGAAAGGCTAATTTCTATTTTGATAAAACTAAAGTGCATCCAGTATACTTGGTTTCGGTATGTAGGTCATTCTTCAAAAGATGGACGGTAGGGCTTTTCAATATCTAACACTAGCGGATTCGCCCCTAGCCTCTTTGAGGGGGGGGGGGGTAAGTCGACCCCACTTTTTTGATTTTTGGTTAAAAATAAATTTTTGTTGTGGGGGCTGGGGATGTCCCACCCCCGAAAAAAATAGTTATAAACCTTCCCGGGACCTATGAGAAGCTACCCTGTAAAGGAGAACCCGATCGGTTCCGCAGTTAGCGAGATCCTTCGGTACAAACAAACAGACAGACAGACAGAGAGACAGACAAACATCGTTATACTTTGTATTATAGACATCGTTCTACTTTGTATCTAGGATTAAAAAAACAGCCACATAGCTAAATATACATAGTACTATAATGATTAAATCTTATTTTATTGGACCTAATTGTTCTTGTCATGATAAATTGCATTCATATTTTGATGGTAAGAAGGAGGTAGCACAGTAACATAAACTAACTGTAAATTGCAAAAATAATATCTTTTTATAATGAATATAATTAGATACTGACAAGACTTTATAAAGGGTTTAGTCTGTTTATAATGTTTTAAAATGATTTAAATTGCGGCTATTGCAGTTAAAGCATTTAATTTATAAAATACAGGGAAATGTCAATGAGAGATTCAAATTTGTTAATACAGATTTTTTTGTTCTTTTTTATTAGGAATATTCGCCGGAATATTGATATGTATTGAAAACAGAAGAAAGCTTTAAATAAGTTTTTAGCGGCTAAATTTGATTTTTTTCATTGCAAATCATGTAATTTTTCGAAGCCAATTTATTGCATTTTTCTATGCACTATCTTAAAGCTAGTAGTTACGCCGCTAGATGCCTCTAGGAACATTTGATATATCGGAGGAGGATTTATTAGGAGGAAGGATTTACCTATCTCTTGATCTATTAGAAGCTTTATTGCAAAGGAAAACCATATCGGTTCAGATTTTTCTTTTTACACAGAGACAGACAACACTTTACTTTTTAAAAATGATTAAACTGCTTTTAAAACCTTGAGTTAACAACCAAGATATATTGCAGATTCTACAGTGTGTATAAACTAGCTCAAGTGAGATGACAGTAATGTTTTCATACACACTCCTCTAGTAACTTCCTTGTGCTTGCAGGAATAAAGAGATATAGAGTAGCTCAGTAATGTTTTCATACACACGCCTCCAGTAACTTCCTTGTGCTTGCAGGAATAAAGAGATATAGAGTAGCTCAGTAATGTTTTCATACACACGCCTCCAGTAACTTCCTTGTGCTTGCAGGAATAAAGAGATATAGCATAATGTTTTTAAATTTTGAACTGTAAAGGAATGAAGGGATATATAAAGAAAAGTGTAAAAATAATGAGCTTAATTTTCAATACAATCAAGATTAAAACAGATGCAAAAATAATTATTTCAAACACACAAGTGTTCAATACAGAGATAAGGGATTTAGACTACCTCAAATAGAAGAATATCAGCCCTGACTTATCATTATCAAGTTGTAAGATATAAATAAAATGATATTGTACATTTATGGCAAATTTACTACCCCTAGGCTGCATGTGTATGATTTAAGAATATAACCACGAATGCATATAAATTAAAGTTAAGATATATATCATATTAAAAGAAGTGGGAAGAAACAATAAATTATTTTAAATGCAGTAAGCCCTCAACTTTAAACCGCTTTTAAAAAACAACATGGGTCTTTTTTTTTAGAGGGGGGGGGGGGGTGGTCGAACAACCATCTTATAATTCAATTTAAAAAGGAAATAAACAAAAAGTATGGGGCGGTAATTTATTCGAGATCTATTTTTCCTTTGGAGATTGAAGGACTCCTATCTCAAAAAGATAGAAGCTTTACTGTGAAGGAGAGCCATACCAGTCCAGTCGTTATTATTCTAAGATTATTTAGATCATCGTTTAAACATTTAATACTGCAAAGCATAAAAAAATTAATGATATTTATTACAAAACTGAGCAGTGGCATATTACTTTATTAAACTTACAGAACCTTCCTCCAAACCAAATAAAAATATTGACAACATCCATAAAAACAAGGCTTTAAATTTTATAGAAATATAATGTTGATTATAACATCCGACCAAAAACTAAATGAAATAGACACCCTTTCCCTTTAATGATACAAATACTTTGCTTATAGAATTACCCTAATCGTTCTAGGTATCAAAGATGATAAAATATAGATAAGAATATAGATCAGAATTAGTAAGAATCAGAATTGATCATTTAAGGGGGGGGGGGTGTTGTTATTTACTTGAAGAATATGAGATTTATTCTGAATATTGAAAATAATGCAACATTGTTGTTGCAAATATTATGTAAAACAAATCAAATCTTTAGTTCTCACAGGTTTATGTCAGGGAGGGAGGGGACTTTGGGCTGATTATTACACTAGTCCCCAAAGATTTAAATAACCTTTTGTTATTCGTTGGTTCAACAATTTTGGGAATTTTATTATATTTTATTGGTTGGATTTTTTTAGTTGAGTGTCCAAACGTTTCTACCACTAATTATAATCTACAAAAGGAAAAATTTTGTGTATTATCATTGGGAATGTACATCAATTTATCTGCCATTGTCTCATCCCTTTAGATCCCTGGATTTATGTACTTACATAATCATATTCATTTGTGAATATGGTTGTATAATTTCAGTTTTAATGGCGAAGCTACTCTTTGAGTACTGGCCTCTGTACTTCTGTCTGTCTGTAACAAGCCTGGCCTGATATTTATTACACATCAATTAATTTGTCTTAACTTTACCTAGCCCTCCCCTACCAATCTATATATTTACACTGTTTATATATTTTCAACCAGTTTCGCTACTATTTGACTTCGTCTTTGTCTTTTAATAAATTCCTGAAATAAAAATTAGTCTGTTTGTCTTTTGAATTTGAAAAAGTTTATGAAACCTGAATAAAATGTTTTTGATATTAGGCAGAATAAAAAATTCATGTAAATGATATTTTTCTTTATCTAAATTTATGAATAGTTAAACTACTCCCCTATGTGAAGCTTTGCATGTATTCAATTAAACAGTTTGGTTTATGACTAGATGTGGCTAATTAACCTGCACAGTTTTAACAGATTGTAAAAAAAATATTTATAATATCCAACCGCCAAAATTTATTTTGAGATGATTGTACAGTATTTTTTTTCTAAATTGGATCTTAAGCAAAAGGATATTGAACAATAAATTGATATACAATATCATCAATGATGATGAACGAAGTTACCTCTTCTTTAGATTTAGAAACGTTTGGACACTTCTAGGAACACAGTAATAGTGTCTGACTGATTATGAAGTAACAAAAAAAATAGCCAATGAGAGGCCACTATAAATTTTACCATTGGTCAATAACGGCCTCTCATTGGCTATTTTTTTTGTTACGTCATAATCAGTCAGACACTATTACTGTGTTCCACTTCTAGTTTGGAACCAACCAATCAAAGTTTAATAAAAGTACCCAAAAATTAGAGTCAACGAATACGATTATGTGACTTTAAAACTTTTGGTACCATTGTAATTTCCAGTTCAATGTCCCCTCCCTAACTAAATGGGAGTTTCTTTTACGATTTTCTTTTGATTTTGAATTTGTCTATCGATTCAACACAATAATAAAAGCTTATCTTCTGTATAAAGAAAAAAAAAAAGATGTTTTTGAAAATCTTTAGTATTCTGTTTTAATATTATTCTGTGATAAAAAATTTGAAAATAAATCTAGACATCTTATGTCCAAGATATAAATTTACAGTAATAGTTAAATTTTGTGGTTCCATATTATAAACTGCGCTGGTTTGGAACTTACAATAATTTACTTACTTTATTTATACAAATTACTGTTGGTAAATTTTAAAGGACTTTATAATAAAGTAATTCTGATAATCTAGAGTTTTTTTTGGATTAATCGACAGAATCAATTGATACTGTTTATCGCGCGACAGGTACCATTCTACTATTATCACAAGCCGCGCAACTTTAATTATAAAAATTTTATTATGGTTGGCAGCCGTGCCTTCAGCTTTGCGTTTTTGGCTGAAATTTTACGGTTGCTGTTTGGGGTAGTTGTGGTCGAAGATGACTCAGGTCAATAAACATTTTACCATTGGTCATTTATAATGCATTCTGGCCCTTAATAGTTCAAATGTACTGTAAGATATCATTTTTATTAGGCACTGTAAGCTGCTTCCAAAATTTTCCAAATAATATTAAGTACACTTTATTTTTCTAAACAAATTGTAATAAAGGCAATATTTTAATTCTTAATTGCTTCCTTGACTTTGAAAACTCTTAATTCTTTACTCGAATAAAGGAATAAAAATCAGAGTAAAATTTTATATTAAGGAAAAATAATTGGAATGTTAATCACTGTGGTTTCCAAAGTTTTGCAAACACGTTATCTTATTAGTTGGCTCATTGACTTTGGGTACTTTGGTACTTTTTATTGGTTGGGTTCAAACGAGAAGTGTATAAACTATTAAACCAATAATTTGGTTTATCATCATAAGGGATGTATATCAATTTATTGACTATCGTCCATAAGACCCCTGAAAAGCTCAGTAAAAATGGATAGAAATTAAATTTATTTTTAGCTAAACAGGCTAAATAACGCTTTTAAATAATGATCATACCTTAGACAGAAAACAATTAACTTATTACTTAAGCCAAGAACAAAATATTCTTATTAAGATGTATATTTTTAAATGTCAGGAATCCAAGAGATTTTTACTTTTTTAAAGACCTTACTTTTCTCAGTTTAAATTAGATCTTTTGTACAAAAAATGTACATTTTTAAAAGCGAAGCTTTTCTATAATTAGGGTCGGTCCGTCCGTCCGTACGTCCGTCCGTCCGTACGTCCGTCCGTACGTCCGTCCGTCCGTCACGGATAGCTTTTTTCGTTAATTTAGACATGTTAGAATTGTCCTATCGATTTCAAATTTTGCATGGTGATTCCTTTAGTAGTTAGGTACGATTTAGAAAGCGTAGCAACTCTATAATCATTACCAAAATGTCCGTACGTCCATTTTAAACATGTTGATTTTTTTACTTTTTTTAAATAGCTTTTTTCGTTAATTTAGGCATGTTAGAATTGTCCTATAGATTTCAAATTTTGCATGGTGATTCCTGTAATAGTTAGGTACGAGTTAGAAAGCGTAGCAACTCTATAATCATTACCAGAATGTCCGTACGTTCATTTTAAACATGTTGATTTTTTACATTTTTAACAACAAATTTGTATGTGACCTAATTATCCGATTGGTCTGATTTTTGGTATACTGATTCCTGGGACAACAAAGTACAATGCTATAAGCGAAGCAACTCTATAATCAAGTCCTAAAATTGTAAGTATGTCCATAATCATTATCCTTTATCAAGCAGTTTTTCAATAACTTTACTTACAATTTTGCTTTGACTCTTATACATTCGCATTCTGATTATTCAGTTCTGACATTATACAAGTGTTAATGTCCGTTATTCCTACCGTTTCAGAGCTTCGCTTTTATGGATGTTGTCATCCTTGTTTATTAATAGAATTGTGTTATTTTTTTATTAATAGAATTATTACAATAACCTAGACAAGTACCTGGATCCTGTGTTGGGGACCTTTTCTTCTGCTAGAAATTTGCTTTCTGCTCTTTTGTAGCGTCTTGGCTGATTTGATATTCAAAGTATTGGCTGATATTCAAAGACTCAATTGAAACTAGGCACAGGGTCTACAGGGCCAGGTGGGGACAGTTATTAAACTTCTTTTCTCTCTATTGATTTAGTGTAATATTTTGACAAAAATAATAAATAGTATTATGATGTGATATCCTTGTAAAGAGTGATAATAATAATAAAAATAATAATGACTGATATGCATCAGGAAGGAAGGGGACAAAGGTCTGTTAATTACACTGGTCCCCAAAGTTTGATGATAAGGTTTTCTTATTCTTTGGCTTGACAAACTTGCAGATTTTCATTGAATTTTGATTGGTTGTTTTATTATATTCAGTGTTCAAACGTTTAAACCACTAATTTAAATCCACAGAAGGGATAATTTTGTGTATCATCATTGAGGATGTATATCAATTTATCGGCCATTGTCTGATCCCTTTAGATTTCTGATAATAATGGCTGATATATATATTATATGTGTTGTTTACGTGAGCATTTCAACATACAATACGTAGTTAAATAAATTCAATGTTATTAACCTTGCCATTTTTCTTGCAAAAAAATTCAGAGATACAGGAATAGGACCATACCTTGCCAAACTGAAAGCATTTTGACTTTTCAATGATGTATATATCAGGGATATAAAGGAATAAATACCAATAAATTGATGTATATTCCATATGAAAATAAACAAAATAATTTCCTCTTTAGATCACAATTAGTGATTGAAACGTTTGGACACTCAACTAAATGAACCAACCAATCAAAATTTGATAAAAGTACCCAAAGTTGTTAAGCTAAGGAATACGTTTTTATGAACTTTAAGGTCTAGTGTAATAAACAGCCAATTGTATAAGTGGTTATGACTGACATTCGTCGATATGTCGTTACAATATCTGCTTTCTTTCATACCTATAATTGGAACATTAACCCCCACCTTATTTTCGATAATCCAAAAATCTACTTTTAATCCATGCGGGGCGCTAGTTCAATCCATGTGGGGTTCTCCTAATCTTCACTTAACCAAACTTGACCTAAATTAAGTTTCACAAATAATTTTTTCAAGAAATTTCTTTATGGTCCTAATGCGAAAACAGAGAAATTGTCTGGTAATTAGTTTATTGTCTTGACTAGTTATTAGAAAAAAGAACTAGATTCTAATATGTATTGTATATACTACATATAACATTATTTCTAGACTCTAGTCTAGCGTCGATATATTGACAGCCTAAAATGTTTACAGGATGGAGAAATTTATTACTTCAATATTTTCAATATTTAATATATATTATTAATATATATATTTTATTGGCCTATAACTGTTTCCCTGTTAAAATCACACAATTCAATTGAATAGACAATTTCTCTTTGTATCAAATTACAAAAATTGCTCTATTGATAGTTTAACTTTAATTTATGTTGAAACTTAAGTATAGATGAAGAATCTAGTAACTTAATTTTCATTTAATTAGGGACGAAAAACTACACATTTGTTAAGTAAAATAAGTCGTTTCAAGTTGGTTAAAGCATAGACTAAGAATATTATTTCTTTTATTCCATAAGTTATGCTTGTTTGTTTGATGCTTGCATTGTTCCTGATATTCATGTAAGTGGAGGTGTCGGGTTTGAATATGCACCAAATTGACTCAAACGCGAAGTTGTTGAAATTGTACATATTGCTGCTATGTCACTCAAGTGACATTAATGGTAAATTTAGTGGTAATGACTCTACTTCCAGAAAACAAACCATGACCCTCATCCTTGTCGTAAGGTATTGACAAGCTAAAATTTTATTCAGGTTTGATCAAAAATTAAGGCTTATAGTTACCGTAGATCTAATATTGAACCCTTTTAGTATTGTCAAGGTTGAGTTTTATTTTTATTACAATATTAAAGGCTTTATAACCAGGGGTGTAATGGACTCTTATTCGTTGGCTTAAAATCTGTTGGGACTTTTATTCAAACTTGATTGGTTTATCTAAACTGAGGGTGTACATACTTTTCAACCTTTTTTTAAGGTACATAAGGGCAGGAATAGGTATAACTATTAAACACAATACTTTTGGGATGTAAATCAAGTATGTTGTACATTGTCTTATCCCTTAAGATCCCTGTATAATAATTCCATTACGTGTGAAAACAAACAATTACAAAATTCTGGATAATACTATTAAATTTATTCCAACTGAATATTATTAACTTTTTACATTAGGAATTAGAACTTATTATTGGAATTCTTTATGTTTAATGCTATGTTAGGTAAGAAATTATCTAGTTCAAATATTATGTATGAATTTACAACAAAAAAATTATGTTCATAAACGTTTTTAAATACATGGCTTATATTATTTTTGTTACTTTGACCTCCGGCTAAAAGTTTAAGAGAGACGAACGGGATGTCTAGCCTAAAGTGTAGCCTCTATTTCAAAAATAGTGACTAAGCCGCTAGCCTCTGAGTTTTTTTAACGTAAAAGAATACACTTTTGGGAGTACAATGGTGAAAATTTTGGAGTATATAACTCTTGGGAGGGTTAAATATCTACCCCTCCCATACCCCTCCAAAAGAAAAAAATATGTATAAACATTACTTGGATTTAATGAGAAAAGCTCAATTAGTCGAGCGGTTAGTGAGATCTTTTGCGTAAACAGACAGACTGAAAGACAGCAACACAATAACATCATACCTCTTCTATATCAGGATTTGTCAGGACCAATCTTAATTTCACTGTCATCAGAATTCTTTGCTTTTTTTGAGCCAAGGCATTACCAACTTTTCAGAAAATTATTAAATGCTTTTTATAATCCAAACCAATTACTTACAAAAATATACATATATTTAAGTGAATTTTTAAATTGTAAATTTTTTTATTAAAATAATAATGCGTTTCATTTACTTGTGATAATAATGAAATTAAAAGATTTGCTGTTAATTCCTAAATGCATGGCTTCTTTTTATTCATATGTCAATTTATTTATTATTTCAGTTCACTTAAAGTTCAAAATTAGAGGAAAAGTTTTAAAAGCGAAGCTTTTCTATAATTAGGGTCGGTCCGTCCTTACGTCCGTCCTTCCGTAACACTAACGGATATCTTTTTTCGCTAATTTAGGCATGTAAGAATTGTCCTTTGGATTTCAAACTTTGCATGGTGATTCCTGTAGTGATTTCGTAGGTACGATTTAGAAAGCGTAGCAACTCTATAATCATTATCAGAATGTCCGTACGTCCATTTTAAACATGTTGATTTTTTACTTTTTTAACAACAAATTTTTATGTGATCTAATAATCCGATTGATCTGATTTTTGGTATACTGATTCCTGGAACAACAAAGTACAATATTATAAGCGAAGCAACTCTATAATCAAGTCCTAAAAATATAAGTATTCCATAAACATTATTCTGTATCAAGCAGTTTTTCAACAATTTTATTTACAATTTTGCTTCGACATTTATATTCTGATTATTCAGTTCTGACACTATACAAGTGTTAGTGTCCGTTTGTCCTACCGTTTTAGTGCTTTGCTTTTATGGATGTTGTCATCCTTGTTTCTTTGTTAGTTGTAGGTAAATGGTATTTGTGCATAAAGATCTCACTAGCCGCTGGACCGATATGGCGTCCTGGACCAATATGTCAATGCTCACCTTCCCACTCTTGTTACACCCGTATTGGCGTAATGGGGAACATGTCAGGGATCTAAAGGGGTATAACAATGGCCGATAAATTGATGTACATCCCCAATGATGATACACATAACTACCCTTTCTGTAGATTAAAATTATTGGTTGAAACGTTTGACTTCCAATTCAAAAAACCAACTAATAAAAATTCATCAAAAGTTAAACCACCAAATAAGAAAACTTTATTTGGGGACTAGTGTGAGAAAAATCCAAATGTCCCCTCTCTCCATAGACGTCCAAGGGGGGGGGGTAAAGGGGTGATTACCCCCCCAAAATTCATTTGGGGGTGCCGTAGGTATCCCTAAAATTTTGGATTTTCAATTTTTACCCCCCCCCCCCCCCCAAATAAAAAAATGCCTCTATGAAATAAAGATTACCCCCCCCCCCAAAATGAGCTTTATTTTCATTTTCAAAATTTGATCCCCCCAAATAAAAAAGCTTGGACGCCCCTGCCTCTCTCCCTGGGAATATGTCCATATGCTGTATCGGTTAGGTGTTGGGTTTGTGTCTGGACCATTCTGCGTCATACTAGAGATGTTAACATTATTAACAAGAAAAGGAGAAATTCCTTGGCCCTTTAACAGGCCCAACTCAACATCGTTTTTTTATATTTATACCATTAAAAAACGCAAATAAAATGTCTACTTTCTTTCTAAAGAATTTTAAATGTCTCTAAGTATCCAAATTTTACTAGGCTTAGAAACTATGTTATACCGTTTGTCTAACTCTAAAAGTGAAAGGCTCAAGATACCTATCTAAAGAAATGCAAATTAAGCAAGCAAAATGAGGAGGAGAGAAAATGCATTAGCTTTTTCTTTTAAACCAAAAAGAGAAAGGAAGGCTTTTAGAACAAAATTGGATGGGCAGACTAAAATAGAGAGTTGTTTATACGATGGGTTAAACTTATCTTATTAGCAAAAATACACATTTTTAAAGAATTGCTAAGTTTGATTATAATTTCATTAATAACCTTACAAAAGTTTGTATCTATTAAGCTTTTGTATGGAAAAAATGGAAAGATTTGATGTTCTACCAGAGGCAACAAAAATGCTTTAAGAGCTTTTTAGAGCCATAAGATAACAAAGTATTTAAGACAAATCATCTGAGTAAAAGCTATGGACGTTCAAGATTTTAATTATTTTTTTGAGTGTGGGGGGAAGTTAGTTTTAATAGTTTGGGAGTGTTAGGGAGGATAACAAAATTCCACCCTTCCCCCTCATTTTTTTACTCCAGATGTTTTTTTTTGGTGGGGGGGGGGGGTGTGCGGGGGTATGTCCTTAGTAAAACCCTAAGACCCATTTCAAATATTCTTGCCAAAACCTTTATTTAGGTTGTGTTTGAAGTTCGAAAAGAAATTGCTGTATTTGCTAAAAGGGTCCAACACTCTCTACGAGAGCTGCAAGATACATAATGTCTGAAAGGGATGGAACATTGGACTTAAAATAACATTGATACCCAAACTTTTATAACTAAGTTATCTTATTCGTTGGCTTAAAAACTTTGGCTCCTTTTATGTTTAATTTTGATTGGTTAGTTTCAAACTAAAAGTTTCCAAACTTTTCCATCATTATTTTAATCTAGAGAATGAGTAATTTTGGTAATCATCATTGGGAATGAATAAATATTTGTCGCCTATTGTCTTATCCCTTGAGATCCCTGCAAAATGTATGAACAGTTATGTAGCTGGATGGATAGACAGATAGAATGGATGGGGCCTCTTAGTTAAAACTCTATATTTCATTCAGGGGAAAAGAAATAAAAATATAAAGTGTAAAAATAACTCTTATAAGCATAAAACTCAGTTTCTAGCTAATAAAAAAAACAAAAATCTTTGATTTTAAAAAGATCACTCTGACCCTTTCTCCAGAAGTCCTTACCTTGCTTAGTAGTAACTTTGACTTGTTATGCGCCAATACATTCCTAAACCTTTACTATTATTGTCATTCGTCTGACATGACAGCAACAGGGACACTTGTCATATCTTTAGTTAAAAAACTGCGAATGGGTGAGATTCGAACCTATCTCCTTCCAGATAATTGACATAACACTGGAAGTGAGCTCCAGGTTTATAGGGAATTTTGAAAGGCTCATATGACATTATATTTTATCTCTTAGAATGTTATGATTAAAAAATTACCATATTATTTATTTTTTCATTTATCTCTTTATTGTGTTGATAGAAAAGATTGTTGGCACACTTTTATGCAACTTAACTAGACTGGGCAGATACTTGATACAACATTGTTTACAAAATATGTCATACACATACATTAATCCTTATATGTTAAAGTAAAAGGATGTGGGTCTCTAACCGTAGGACATATACGGTTCTCCTTTACAATGAAGCTTCTTATAGGTTTATAGGTATAGGTTTATTCAAGTATCCGAAAAATAACAGACCTGTCGTTCAAGTTTCTAGTGCTTATTTAACAAAATAAAAAATAAACATGGATGCAGTCAATTCTTCTTTACCTTATTTGTTTTTTAAAAACTCAATTGTATTAAATTTCACATTTAAAAACTGAAGAAAACAAAACGCTCACCAATGACGACCAAGCAGGGGATCAAAAAATACATTAGTTTACATCCCTCAAACTGTTGAAACCCATCATTTTCCCCCTAAAAAAATCTTGAACCTTACCCTATTTTTTTTCTCTTCAAAATCTGTGTCTGTCCTGTTTTATGTTCATAGTATGTTCATGTTAAAGGTCCTCAGGATTGGATCATGTTCGAGAACACAAACCTGACCAATGAATATAATTGAAAGTTTGACCCAAAATGGAAAACTTTCAGGATTTTGTATGAAGCTTTTTGTTCTTGACCTAAGAAGCTTTGATTCTACTATGTGACTAAATTCATAACGTAGGGTCAGGTTTCTTGATTGGAACCAAAACCAATCCCAAAATCTTCAAATAATAGGTACTGTACACGTATTAACCATCACATTTCTATCAAGAAATCATACTTTACTACCTTTACAATTTATAAGATACAATTTATTGACTCTTGAGGCTGTGAGGGAAATGGGAGGGGGGTGGGGGGGGGGGGGAGTTGACCCATTCTTTCAATTTTAGTTTTAGAAATAAAAGAAAGAAATGTTTTGTTGGGTGGGTGGTATTTTTTTCTAGGGGCTTTTTTTTATAGTTTTTATTGTATAGTACCTTCCTTGGTCTTTCAAGAAGCTTCACTCTGAGGAGAACCATGTCGGTTCAGCAGATATAGAGAATTTTCGCTACACACAAAAAGACAGACAGAAGAAGAGACAGCCTATTAAAGAAAGGATGAAAATTATAGATAATCAAGAAATTCTATTCATAAAAGCTTCTTAAGTCAAGAATTTGTTAATTTTAATCCATGCTTTTTATGTCTAATATCGAAGAGAGAGATAGAGAAAGAGAGAGAGAGAGAGAACGGGGGGGGGGAGTAGTTTTATCATATATGAAGAGAGAGAAAATGATAGAGAAATGGAGAGTGAGTTATATAAAGAAAAAAAGAGAGGAACGTAACAAATTTCCTTTCATAATAATATTCTTATCTAATTCAGAAACACACAAAAAGTAGATCAACATATTTTCTAACTCAAATTTTATCTGTTCTTATATCAAATATTTTTGTTACACACACATTACAGGTACAACATAGTACGTTATTGTACAATATTGCTAACTAACGGATAAGCCCCTAGAGGGACTTGGTGGTGTGGGGTTGAATTCAACCCGTCCCATTTTTAATTTTAATTTTAAAAAGAAAAGTTTTACTTTTTTATTTGGGTGGGGGGGGGGGGTGTTTAGGAAATCTTTTTCTAGTGGCGATATCTCTTGGGAGGGTAGTAGTACCCTCCACCAAAATATTTTAAAGTAATTTCCCCCGGATCAAAACCCCTTCTAAGCCATTCTCAAAAATCATATGTAGTAACGTTTTATGAGAAAAAAAAATAAATCAATAAAGTTTAAAATCTTTTACATAAAGACTTGTGGTCTTAAGAACAATAAACTTTAATTAATTGTCCAATGTCCCATCCCTGAATCCATGACGGTCAATAAACAATCATTAATATGTATTTACTGACCTTACAGTTTGTCAAAATTGAGGGATTATTGAAATCTACAATTGATGTACCAGTTTGTTGTTAATCAGTTGATAATCAAGCTTTGGTCAAGCAGTTACAAAACTATTCAATAATAAATTTTGGATAATAATTCTTTTATATTGAATAGTGAAATTTTATTTACGTTAATTTGTTTCCTAATTTTAGGTTCAAAAATTATAAAAGATTTATGTGATATTTTAAGACAAGTGAAGTAATATTTTATTATAATCAAAAGGTGATAACGATATGGATTCGTGGTACTATGAAGTTATGAACCTATTTTTTTTTGTAAAATTATATTCTCTTGATATCAGAGTAAATGCTACTTGAGAGGTGAAATAAAAGTCCCTGTTAAATATGTGATTTGAACAATCTGATATTGATTGAAAATAGTAGTAAATATTTAAACGAACAAATGAAATTCGATTTAGATTAATTGTAAAGTTTTTTTTCTTATCCAACGACATCCGAAAACCACGTATGGGTTTCGTTAATTTTTTCGAATTTATTTGGTTATTGGTATAAGCTAGTTAGAACCTGAAATTTAAACATTTTGTATAAGTGAAACATGTCTTCCACTTGAATATTTTTTTTAATGGGAAAAAAATTTAAAATTATAATAAAATCACAATTTGTAGTTTAGCCCAAGGGGGGTAAGGACATTGGGTTTTAAGCTAGCTTATACCAGCAATGAAATTAATTTGGAAAACAAATCACCAAACCTATACGTGTTTTTCAGCTGTCAATGGGGGGCAACACATAGTAGGAGCGATTTCGCTTGGATGGTTGATGTTGGTAGCCTCCCAAAAATATCTATAAACCTTACCAGGATTTATCAGAATCTATCCTTTAAACTAGAATCATATCGGTTCAGAGGTGAGCGAGATCCTTCGGCATAAACAAACAAACAGTTAGACATTATAAGGATTTATGGCTTGCATATTATGTGATTGATTTAATTAATGATTAACCTAATTTAGTTGATAATTAGTTTGAAACCAATAATTATATTTTTTCAGAGTTAATAAAAATGTCAGTGATAGGATCTGACGGACTAGTGATCCCGCGTAAACTGCGTAATCCCTGCATAGAATCCCCTGCCAAGAGGGAAATCAACCAACAGATCAAATGGAATGCCAAAGCGTAAGTCTTATTAATAAATTCGTAGCTGCTTTACATAACTGCTTTGTTGGTCAGTACGTCGATTGTGTGCAGCATAAAACTCTTATATCAATTTGTTTAAAATCTACAGATAAATTGCTTTAAGGCTTTGAATTCTTTTTGTCTTCATATCAATCTATCCTTTTAAATAAACTATTAGGTGTTTTATGTCTGTCTCTTCAATTTATAAATTCAAGTATCTGGAAGGTTTTAGGCTATCCCCCACCCCCAATTCGAATACAGAGCCTATAAATGTTAGGGGCGCGTCGTCTAGTTCAGTTGAACAGGAATAGATTTGACAATTGATCCCCAAATTTGTAATCTGTAAGAAAGAAGTGACTTTAGGAAACAAGATAGGATTAGAAGAATGATACAGAAAAACTATAATTCCATCAAATTGGGATGATATCAGAAATTTGCTTAGGTGTTCTTTTCAAATAACAAGTTGAACATCCCTTGAGGCTTTGTTTGGGGGTGGGCTGACCCCCCAATTAATGCAGATATCTAAAACAAAATTACCCCTTTTGTATATTGGTCATTGGTAGAAAAGTTTGGCAAATACTAGTTTAAACCAACCATCAAGATACAAAAATGAGACAAGGATGTTTATAAAACTTTGGGTGCCAGTGTATTCCCCCCCCCCCCTCTTTGCCTCGCTGCATAGATTGAGTCTCCGTTCTTTAAGCCTTATTAGATATAGTATATTGACTGTTCAAAAACTCGCCAAAAATAAAATTGGAGGAATGAAAAGGGGGTGAATTGAGGGGGCTATGAAAAGGCTTAAATATGATGAATTTGAAAACTTCAAAAATTTGTTCTTCACCCTTGACACTTGGATAATGAACAAATTATTTCCTAGACTTTTGGTGTTACAACAAAACAGAATTATTTTTGTTTTATAATGTTTACAATTTAAATTTTCAGAATAGTTTATTACAAAAAAAAAATATCTTGAATTTCTCTTTAAGTATGGTAAAAATGCCATTAAGAAGGCAACAAACAGTTGAAGTGAAAAAAATATTATACAGTTCCTTATTTTATGTGGTTTTTGTAGCATCTACTTTTTAAATTGAAACTGTTTTTATTAGATATTAGAATATTTATATCAAGAAAAAATAATGCTTTGAACTGAACATACATATAATATTTTTGCTAAATATTAAAACATGCAATTTTTTTGTAGAAACCCCAAAATTGCAACAATTTTCTAATTGTTGTGTAGATATTGTATTGAGGGATTGGGATATATATTTAAAAACTATTTAAATATTATGTTTTGGTGATTTCGTTCTAAAGCACTGATACACAGGGAGGGAGGGGACAATGGGCTGTTGATTACACTACTCCCCAAAGTTTTATAATAAAGTTTTCTTATTTGTTGTCATAACAACTTTGGGAACTTTTATTAAATTTTGATTGGTTGGTTCATTAAGTTGAGTGTCCAAACATTTCAACCACTAATTGTAATCTGCAGAAGGGGTAATTTTAAGTAACCTCATTATACATCAATTTAGCCTTGACTGAATAAAAATAAACTTTAAAAAAGGGAGGGTTGTTTTTTACCATACACTAACCCCTGTGGGGACCCTTACTGTGTAGGGCTATCCAGTGCCCAATCTAACCTAACCCAACCTGACCAAAAAAACAAAAAAACTAACATACTTTATTTTCAATTCATTTCAAATGAAAGGGGGGGGGGGAAGAGTTACAGGGTACTTTGTGTGTAAGCTCCTATGTTTTCTGTAATTTTGATTATTATTGTAATTCCTTAATTGGTATACATTCTAATTTGTTCTTGTACTTGAAACTTTTATGAAGAAGAATAGAATTCTCTCTTAATGATCAAATGATTTAAAATATTAAAATGTCAAACAAATCTGTCTCTGTTAGAGTTGTGTGTATGTTGAAGAACAAAACATTTTAATACCTAGAATTTGGTTGACAATAAAACACAAATATTTTAAATTATTATTAGATTAATATTAAGAATCCTCTAGTTTTGTACAAAATTTGTAGAATTCTTCAACCCCCTTTTAAACCAGATCAAGGAGGTGTAATACAAGCAACAAGTGGGGTGGTTACACCCCCTTTCATAATCAAAGTAAAACAAGCGACTATTGATTGGTAGATTTTTTTTTCACGTCCTCCTAAGGAAGGATATAGGGGATTGCGTTTAGGGATTAAACACCTAAGTGGACCCCTTTGGGTACACCCCCCCCCTCCCCTTTGCACGCTTTTGCTTGAAACCTTGTCATTTATGCCACAGAAAATTATCATGTCAAGAAAAAGCTCCATATAAAAGCCTATAAATTTAAAATTTTTATTACGCCCTGATTAAAGAATTGAGGAAACGTGTTGATTTTAAAGTCACGAATTTCAGGTCTATTTCAAAATACGTTTTTGATAGCTATGTCACATCAAAACATTATAGAACTTTACTTTACTTTTTAAAGTAATGCCTTCTTATGAGAAAACTTTTTGACTCCTAGGTTGATCTATTTAGACAATGTTGTTCTAGACCAAACCCAATAAAACATTTAATTCATAATTATCTGAAAAGCTTTTTTCCCGCACAAACTTTGTCTAAACAAGTCCGATCCTATAAAATTTCTTAGGCTAGCCCATGAGTTAGAATTTCTTAGTCTTACAAAGATATAAAGGAAAATGTAAGACTCTGGAAGCCCAAAAATCCAAGGCTAGTCTTAGAAATTTTATTTAGTTTTTTGCCCAATTCAAGTGATCTTTGTTTACTTCATTAACAATTATACAATTTAATTTGAATTTATTTTTTATTTTAAGACATTGGCTGAGAAATTAACTAATCAATCAAAATCCATCATAATTCCCCAAAGTGTAGAGCTAACTAATAAGAAAACGTTATCATAAAACTTTGGGGACAAGTGTAATTCCCACTAGTACAATCTTTGTTTACTTCATTAACATTTATACAATTTGATTTGAATTTTTTATTTTATTTTAAGACATTGCATGGCTGAGAAATTAACTAATCAATCAAAATCCATCATAATTCCCCAAAGTGTAGAGCTAACTAAGAAGATAAGAAAACGTTATCATAAAACTTTGGGGACTAGTGTAATAGCCCTTTGTCCACCCCTCTCTCTCTGACTCTCCAGAATTGTATAAAAATAAGATAATAAGGATATATCTAGTTAGATATATAAGTTTTCCGGAATTTTAAAGTTAGGGGGAGATTTGAAATCTGCATCAAATCTTGAGGATTTTTTATAAAATTCGTTTTTTCTATAATTCTTTATCTAAAAGCGGAAATGCAATTTAAGTTAATTAATTTTGGCATCTGTGATTGTTGGATTTAAAAAATCTGCGCTCTGATTGGATGGCGTACATCATTCAACCAATTAGAGCGCAGGTAGTTTAAAATCCACCTATCCTATTGGTCAAAATTAATTAACTTAAAATGCATTTCCGCTTTTAGATAAAGAATTTTACAAAAAACGAATTTTATAAAAAATCCTTAAAATTTGATGCAGATTTCAAATCTCCCCCTAACATTAAAATTCCGGAAAACTTATATATCTTAATATCTAGTATGTTTTGTCGCTCTAATACATCTCTATTGTTGACATAGACCTAGAACTTCCTTTTACAGTATTTCTTTACAGGCAGGGAGGAAACATCACACTGATTATTACAATAGTCCCCAAAGTTTTATGAAAATGTTTTCTTAGTCGTTGGCTTAACGATTTTGGGACTTTTATTGAATTTCGATTAGTTAGTTCATTAAGTTGAGTGTCCAAACGTTTCAAGCACTAATTGTAAATAATCTACAGAAGAAATAATTTTATATATCATCATTGGGAATGTACATCAGTTTATAGGCCATTGTCTTATCCCTTTGGATCCATGATTATTTTATCACCATAAAAACACATAACTTCTTATTTTGGTGATCATAACCTAAAAATTCACAAGTTCAGACAAATAAGCCCATAAATATATCTCGAGGTTTCGTGATTGTCACAGACCTAATTCAAAATCCACATCCTTTCTTATTTTTCCCCTCATGGTTTCACAAACCCCTGGTTCATTGCTCTGCACATCATTGTGTATTTGCATAAATCCATGAGACAAACAGACCAATGATTCAGGTTGTAGAGTATCCTCCCTTTTAAAAACACAAAAACATTAAAAATTTTGTAAACAATGCCTACTTCTAGCATAATGTGAAACACACTTTTAACCCGAAGCAGTTTAGGTTGCACTTTGTTAGTGAGAAAATATTATGGATTTCAAATCAAAGAGGTAGGGAAGAGTAACCAGGTCAAAAATTAGCTTAACAAAAAAAAATTAGAGGAATGTAGTAAGGTTAAACTTTCTTTTAAAAGGATGGCTAGGACCTTTTTGATATCTTTGAAACCCTTACTTTTCATTTTCAGTAGAAAAGTCAATTTTCATTTATATGAATATCTCTTTCATTCCGGAAAAAAATGAATTGTGCCCCCGCTTTTACCATAAAAATAATCTGAATTTTTCCTGCAAATTGATAAAATGTGTTTTTATGGTTGCCTCATGGCAAATTTTGCCTACACTTTTTTGTTATAATTGGACTGTATATGCATTTTAAATAGCAAAATTTTCTTTTTATTTATGTTTTAAACAATTCTTGGTCAGTCTTGTAAGCTTCATACTTAAGATGACTATAGCCGGTAAATTGATGTATATCCCCAATAATGTTGCACAAAATTACCCCTTCTGTCGATTAAAATCAGTGGTTGAAACGCTTGAACACAACAAATCCAAATTCACTAAAGTCTCCAAAGTTGTTAAACCAACGAATGAGAAAACGTTATTATAAAACTTTGGGGACTAGCGTAATAAACAGCCTATTGTCCCCTCTTTCTCTGCTCATTTTATCTGCAACTTTTGAATAAAAAAAGCTTTTATTCTATTCCTCAATTTTAAATGTGACCATTATAAATACAGCTACTCTGTAAACTATTATTTCATACAATATAAGATTGTTTGAATCATCAGAATGATTTATTCGTAAATATTTGCTAAATGTAAATATATAATTCATTAAGGTCCGGTGGATTAGAACCGGTTCTCAGCCATACTGAAAAACTGTTTAAAGCATAGTCTTTATCCAGTTTTCTACGAATATAAAAATGTTCTATCCTATGATTAAGTTTTAATATTAAAATTGTACATTTTATATCCGTGGAAATCTGTTTAAAATAAGATGCGAGAAATAACTATTATCTTTCTTTTGGTGTTATGGCTATATATATGAATTATTTATATTCAAGTAATTTTTTATTCTCAATGATGAAAACTTCTAACATATAGATCATTGTCCTAACTGAACAATTTTTCTTGTCTACATAAATAATCCCATATAAAACCTATCTCAGTAGAGTAATCAATTTTTCATTGTCCATAATTGATTTTAAAAATTGAAAAAGTTGCTTTTACCGTTTAGCTAATAGCCCCCCCCCCGCATCTTGACAAATTATTAGAAACAAAGAATCTGAAAGCCATTAATCTTTCCACTTGATTTCATCAAATAATTACCACATCATGTCTGAGATATATCACAAAAAATTGTCTAAATATTGATTTTTAATTGATTTAATATTTTGAAAATTAGAAGCACTTAAATTCCTTTGTTTAATTGTGTCGCATCTAGGCAGTAATTACTGGTTGTTCAAATTACTATTGATCAAAATCGTAAAAAAATCATCTAGTCAAAATTATTAAACTCTTATTGATGGCTTTGCTACCAGCCTCGAGGGACTAAGCCTCCGAGGTACCATCTATACTAAGAAAGTTGACATGGAATCTGTAGGGCTTAAGTGGCGTTTAAATTTTTTTTGACTTTGGTGATGCATATTAATGGCTTTAACAGTACCAAGCCCTTTTATCTCCACAGGGGGAGCATAGGCCGCTGGCAATTTGTCAGTGTTTCTGTAACAATGAGGTTTTTTTTATGGATATGGGATAGGGTTGTCAGCTCTAAGCCCTATGATTGCGGTGTAGAGTGTCCATTTGAATATCAGACAAACAACCCTTTGATTGCAAGACCTTTGTCTGAGAAGTCCTAACTGCGCATGGTAGGGAGTTGCGCCTGTTTTGGGCCAAGGCATTCCCCCGCCTCTTAACTATTCATGTTGCGCATCTAACATAGCAGCAGTAGGAACCATTTTAAACGTCTTTAGTTATGACGCGGTGTTGGACCGAGATTCGAACCTATCACCTTCCCGACGACGAGCCGATGCGCTACGTGTTGAGCCACGGTCGCTGGTCTTTAATTAATGGCTTTAAGATTTTTTTATTTTTGTAATATGCCACTTTTAGGTAAACTTCAAGTTCTTTAAAATTTAAAATTTTATATTAAGATGATTATTAACTACTACGATTACTTTCTAAGAGTCTCAATTTTTTATAAGATATTTAATGGAAGAGTTAGGATTTTACCTGAAATTTACCTGTCTGGCAACGTTAAATTTTTTAACACATTTGGGTTTTTTATGCCCCTTATATTTATTGCAACTTTTGTTACCTTTAATAAAAAAGGTCTTTTTGAATTTGAATTATGTATCATAATTTCTTTTATTCAAAAAAAGTCCATAATTATCAAGATTTGACTGTTTCATGAAATCAAGTGGCGTTAAATTTTACTTGTGATAATCGTTCATTCAAAGATTAGAAAAAATCCGAAGAAAAAATTGTAAACAAAGTAAGATGGCAATTATAAAAGTTGGGTTTCTATACACTAAATTGTATAGCTTGTATAGTTTATTTTAATAGTTATATACAAAACTGTTAAACTTTTTTTTTACATATCTAACAGCTAAAGCCATGGGAGTAAAGAGGGATATAAGGTGTACACCTAGAGCTAGTGGGTGTACCACCCCCCAACTCATATACTTTGCATGCTACTATTAAGAGGTTAGGTTAAACAACTGATGTTTAAAAATGTACTAAACTACATACAAATTTTCATTAGATTCCTGACTTTTCAATCAAAAGTTGCTGGTGTTTAATAAATGTACTAGAAGAATGGATGTAGAATGCGTGGATATTGTGACAGATTCTCTCATACTCTCATACTCAAATGTTATACTATATTGACTTTGCCCCATCCTCTTCCCTAACTATGGAGGACTATATTAGCATCCTAAATGGAAGACACAAATTCCCATGTCACAATATCCACATATTCTGCATCCGTTATTAGAAGTTCAGCTTTCCGAATCTATTTGTCAGGCGATAATATCTACTCATGGGAAAATGTTTTGTCAAGTGGTTTTACAATCTAGTAAAATGAGCAAAATATAGCGCTTCATTTCTTATCTTCCTGATATATAACGTAGTAAGGTAGCCTCCCAAATAACTCAAAGTAATTCTATTCTTGGCTATTATATATTAATGTTATGGGATGGTTTTAGGCTATTTATCTGCCTTCTTTTTACTCCTTTGACTACAGTATGTAGCCGTTCAAGCAGACGGAAATGCCCCCAAATAGTATCTTTTGATCTAATCAAGCATTGCTTATGATTTTATAACACCTTTTATTTGTCTCAAAACCCTAACTGTTCATGGTAATTATTTAAGCCTGATTATGGGCAAAGTTATTTCACTATTATTATGCCCTCTAGTATGACATAGAGATATTACTAACGTCTGTAGTTTTGACGTTGGTTAGGGCAAAATCCGAACCTATTACTCGTGCAAACTTTGCACTGAAATTAATTTATAGTTATAGAAAATATTTCTTGATAGCTGTTTGCAATGCACAACTTTCTTTCTTGTTATGTTTGTGTTGTGGCTTAACAGAGGAGTCATTAGCAAAAATTTTAAGTGATTAAGATCATAAAATCACTCATAATTAAACATAGAATGTTAAACATCAGAATTTTATCAACTTTCTTTTTAAACAAGGATGGCAACATCCATAAAAGCGGTAGGACAAAAGGGCATTAACACTGTATGGTGTCAGAACTGAATAATCAGAATATAAATGTATAAGGTCGAAGCAAAATTGTAAGTAAATTTGTTGAAAAATTGTTTGATGAAGGATAATGTTTAAGGACAAACTTACATTTTTAGGACTTGATTAGAGTTGCTTCGCGTATAATATTGTACTTTGTTGTCTCAGGAATCAGTATACTAAAAATCAGATCAATCGGATAATTCGATCATATAAAAATTTGCTGTTAAAAAAGAGAAAAAATCAACATGTTGAAAATGGACATACGGACATTCTGGTACGATTATAGAGTTGCTACCCTTTCTAAATCGTACCTAACTACTACAGGATCACCATGCAAAGTTTCAAATAGATAGGATAATTCTAGCATGTCTAAATTACCGAAAAAAGCTATCCGTTCCAGACTGACGGACGTACAGACAGACGGACGGACCCTAATTATAGAAAAACTTCGCTTTTAAAAAGACAATTGTGTTATTTTTACAAAAGTAGTTGCTTATATTATTTCAGCTACGCTTGATAAGAACATGATTGTTCTTTTTAACGTGCAATAGATTTAGTTGTATTATATTATTTAAATTAGTTTGATGAAATTATAAATGCAAAGCCTAAAATCATTCTGGATATTAAATATCATCTTATTTTAGGCTTATATTTCTATAGATATACAAATGAGCAAAAGAGTCTGTATTCTTAAGGGTTAACAAATACATCTTTCAATAAAATCTGTTTCATATTGGGGACTTTTCGTATGAAGGTTTATTACTGTGGGATGATCTTATTACATAGTATTTTTTTAGTATGTCCGTTGAGATTACGCTAACAGCTGTACCGATTGAGTTTTTCATATTATTAAAGATTCACATGTGTCCCAGGATGGTTTTAGGCTTTATTATTTTTATATTTAAGCCTTGGAGTTGTTTTAGGCTATTTTTCTTCTTTCCTTACACATTACAGTAAAACACCAGAGGGGGAAGGGGTTAAATAACTGTATGTCCCCATCCCAAGGACCTTGTGCAGACTCTCAAGTTGATCTTTGAAAATCAACCAATTGTGTCGGGAATATTAACACAGCCAAGTATCAGAAAACAATTTGCTAAAAGACGAAAAAGGTCCTAGGAAAAGGGGGGCAGGTAGTTATCTGTCTATACATCTATACTATATATCTGTTCCTTACCCTTCGAATACAGAGCTCCAACTATCTAACCCTATCCTTGGGCATATTTGAGTAACTTTTCAATACTTTGTGTTTTATCCTTTATGTTTATTTTCAGTGGTGTGAATGTGCTGACTAAGACAGAGCTGGAACGGGCTCTGGACCGACAAAGAAGGCTACAGGTAAAAATAAAAAATAGTTTAGAATGTAATCTTTTATTTTAAATCCGTGATTTTAAAACTTGTGTTTAAAAATGGGACAAGCATTGTAAAGGGCTGGAATAGCACAATAATTAGTTTATGTATTGGCTGTCTTATATTATATCAGTTTTTAGATTAGTTTAAATTTTAGCAAAAAGCCAAGGTTTCGTGATTATAACTGCTTATAAAAAATTTTATATTTTCCAACACGGCTCCGAGAGTCTGAATTTGATTAGCTTCCGCCGTATGAAAACAGGTTTTAAAAGGTATCGTATGGTCTTACAGAATTCATTCTCTAATTGTAACGTTTTCTATCTACGGACAACTGCCTATACTACCATAATAAGGGTATATATTCTTGGATTAATTTAAAAATAAGAGGACGTTTCCTGTCCTTTACAGTGAGCTTCATATAGGTCCATTGTAGGTTTTTACCTATTTGGTGGGAGGGTACCTCAACCCGATCGAGAGAAAACATTCCTAAAAGAAAAACCTCCCAAAACTTTGTTTGCTTTTTTATTTTTAAATCTTTAATCGGAAGTGGGGGCTTCTATTAACCCTTCTTCCTATCAAGTACTCCTAGAGGCCCCCAGGGACGAACTGCCAGCGAAAAATAAAATAAACAATATAAATCTGTAAACAAGGTTGAGAAGGAGAGAGCTGGACAGAAGGTTGAAGAAGAAACACCTTTTGATAAAGCTTTGAAGGAGAGGGCCAGAAGACTTGAACAGGTACTAAATTAATTTTCAACCCGCAGTCGTGGCTCAACACACCACGCATCCGCTCATCGTCGTGAAGGTGATAGGTTCGAATCTCTGACCAACACCGCATCATAACTAAAGACTTTAAAAATGGTTCCTACTCCTGCTATGCTAGGACATAAATAGTAAGAGTATGGGGAATGCCTTGGCCCATAAATATGACTCATTACCATGTACAGTTAGGACTTCTCAGACAAGACAAAGGTCGTGCTATCAAAGGGTTGGTTGTCTGTTGGATGTTAGAGTATCGCATGAACACAGTAATAGTGTCTGACTGATTATGACGTAACAAAAAAAATTAGCCAATGAGAGGCCGTTATTGACCAACGGTAAAATTTATAGTGGCCTCTCATTGGCTAATTTTTTTGTTACGTCATAATGAGTCAGACACTATTACTGTGTTCGTATCGCATGCTATTATAAGCGGATGATGCTTGGGATTCTCTAGATGATCACTTGATAATCGAAAGAGAATTCCGCCCTTACAGAGTAAGGTATATTTCTTTTTACCTGGCCACACTGACAGACATGTTAACTACCCATAATTGTAATTTATTTCTAACCGATGTGGGGTCTTTTTTTTGTCTGATTTGATAAGCTTTGCTATTATTAATGTTGTTACCCTTGGTAATATTACATGCAATTTAAAATATGATGTAAATCTTGAACTTTTAAAAAGCTTTCAGCTAATATATAATTAATGACACGAGATATTAAATTTTAAAACATAAAAAATATTAAATAAACTGTAACCGACTTATAATTACTTGGATGTTGCACCAAATTTCAATTTGCACTAATAAAGGTACTCCAAGCAGGCTGAAATAACGATAGTCCAAACCCCTTTACCCAATCCCTTCCTCTACTAATGGATGAAAAACTGACAAATAAATGAGGTCCATATTAGCAACCTAAATTAACTAATTTACCCCTGTCAATATATCCACATATTCTAAATCCATTTAAACTGCATTGTCAGATTATTATATCTTTGCATCATAATTTTTATCAATTGATACATAAATCAAATAAATATCAATTTTATTTTCAAAGATAATGAATTTTAAATTATTCAGCAATACATAATATTGCAAAAAGTGTTTTTTCAAATTCTTACATAACAGTAACTGGATGTGTGCCTGTCTGTGTTTACACCTAAAGATCTCTATGAAAAAATATGGTTTTCCTTTACTGTAAAGCTTATCAAAGGGTCTTTGAACTGAAACTCAAATTCAGCTGACCTTAATTCCTGTTTTTTGTCCGAAATCTTAGGTTTGGTAGTTAATCAGGTTTTTATTTTTAGAACTGGAATTCATCTAATGGATATGAATCTTATTCTCCTCCGTAATGAACAATTTTTTTTATTATGAATTATTTTTCAGCTTGAAGCCGGAGGATATACAGACACCAGCCGAGATCCTTCCCCAGAACCTTCCTCCCAATCAGTGGCCATCAAATCAAACATGTTCAAGCCTGCAGCCCCCTCCAGGTCCCCGGAGACGAGGCTGTCCTCCAGCAACCTCAACCTTTCTGGCAGCCACAGGTCACCAACACAGGACGGCTCTGCTGCTGTGGTCAGATCCAAATCTCCGGCTACCCTGGGCTTCGGTAATAATAATAAGGCGACACATTTGACTCCAACTTTTATTAACAACAACAACACAAGGATGGATAAAGATTTGGAGACAAGATTGAGAGGAGTTAAATTAAACCAAAATGGATCAGGTAAGAGTTATTTATCGAATCATTTGTTAGACAGCTTTCCGCGGATATTAAAATGATAGATTTTAACCCTTACAGATCGGGGGGGGGGGGGTCATATTGACCCCCCCCTCTATTTTTTCAATGTCATTTTTTTGTAGGTAAGATAGAGAGTTGTGACTTCATGACTTTTTAAGTTTAGTAATTATACGTCGGCAAGAGTTGATTTTATTAGGATATTTGGTCTGTGTCGGTCGTGGTGTCCGGTCAAAGTCGGTTGGGTAGCACCAAAATTAAAAAAAAATTCTAAATAAATCTTAATTTCTACATTATGACTTTGTATATAAGGTAGAAACCTAAAATTTTTTTGGTGAATGAGAAAAGTGGTGTTATGACCGTTTGACCGCACCCTGACCGACTTTATGACCGATTTTTGTCCGGCTTTTACTACAGACATATATCATTAATATCGTGGCTTCTATTACAGCTAGAGACCTATAATTTTTTTTGGTAAATCCTTGAGCAATAATTAACAGATAAAAATATTAATTGGCGCCGCCAACCGCCGTTTTACCGCCGTAACCGCCGAAATGGCGGTTTCCGTTATTTGCCGTTTTTTGGCGATGATCCGATAAAGTAATTTTTTTGTTATGAAAAATAAAAAGTCCTAAAATTTGGTCATCAAGGCTGCAAAATTGGCCGCTCTACAGCTGTTTTAAAATTTAGCGGCTGGCCGCTAAAAAGCGGCTATGGAGCGGCCTGATCGCTATGACTAGAAAAAGTAATTTTCTCTAAAGATACACATGAACCACCAGAAAAAATTTTTACGTCTTTATCTGTAACAGAAGCCGAGATAGAGGGCGGGGGTCAATATGACCCCCCCCCGATCTATTAAGGTGGGAATAGGGGCCCGATCTGTAAGGGTTAAGAATAAATAACAGTTTTGTAAGCACAGAGGGGCTGAAGACCCGGTCTAACAAAACTGGTATTAATTTCATGATTTTTTTAATATTCACGAAAAATTGACTAATTTGATGCTATACATGATTTTTCAGTATGTATAAGAATCGGTTCTAATTTAGCGGATATTAATCGGTTTCTAAGCCATAATGGAAATAAAGTTTGAAATATTGCTCACTTAAGATTACTTCTTGGTAGATATTTATAGTTTTCAAGCCATTTTTTATTGCATTTTTATGTTTTCCACAAGCTCCGTTAGATTTGTATGTCTGAACATAAAAAGATAGGGATCATATGAAGGAAATGAAGTCATTCCTAAAAAGGACAGAAATTCCCTTCCAAAAAGGACAGAAATCATCTTCCTTTTTCTCAGATATCTCAAATATGGACAAAAAATCACTCTCCTTTTTCTCAATATCTGAAAAAGAGGATAAAATTCACCTTCCTAAATCTCACTTAATTAAAGATAGTTTTCTTTTTCATTTCAAAAGGCCTTTTACGAAGACTAATCATGTATATCTGGATTTATTTGTACCTAAAACTAATGTATAAATGAATGTTTAGACGATGGTTTGAAACAAGTGAGTCCTCGTCATAATTCTACCCGAGCTATCAACAGCAACACCATGTCTCCTCGAGCTATCAACAGCTGTGGTAACAGCAGCAGTGGAACCAGCAGCAAAAGTAGCAGCCCGGAGCCAGAGCTGCTTAAAGTTTTTGCCCAGATTCGCAAAGATGATCATGAATTCTCATAAATATCTTATTTCTTAAAATTTAATCTGCATTTCAATTATAAATTATATATTATAATATTAAAAGACAAAATCTGTTAAATCTCGTTATTATCATTAACCATTTTCCTAATTGTAAAGAAAATTCGAATTGCTTCAAAGAAGCTATCATAGTATTTAACTTACTGAACCTATTTAAAATTACTGAAAAATCAAATTGACCATTATAAATGTAGAAACAGCGTATAGTGTGCAATAAAAATGACGTCATACATTATAAATGACCAATGAAAGGCCAGTATACATTGTAATTGATTAATAATAAAATGTACATATATTGGCTCATCATTTGTCATTTGTATTGTATGACGTCATTTTTTATTGGACACTATACGCTGTTTCATAAATGTAGATTTCTCTAAAATCCATTATTTTAGAAATTATTCTTACAGTATAATGTCTGTATCATTAGCGGCTAGATTTAAAAATATTAACTGTTATTAAATGTACAAAACATTAAATATATTAAAATGTTTAAAATAGAAAAATATAGAACCCTGTCCTGTTAAAAGTACAACTTAAAAATCAATTAACAAAAAAATAATTTTTCATTAGATTTTCAAAGGGCATATATGTATTTATTTATCCTAAAAGAAACATTTTTTTTTGCCAAAGCACTTTTTAATTTCATTATATTAAATTATTATATGTTGCCTTGTTTTATAGTGATATATATTTTTTCTTAATGATTTTATGTCCGTGACAATTTTCAGATGTGCTGTAAAATTATCATATGTAATATGTATAGCATTAAATAAATCATTCATAGATTAACTGGAATTTTGATTTTAACTTTTTTTTTTGCTTTATTATTCAACCAATTTGTGGCGTGCATGGTTTTTGACACCCCCCTTAAACCAAAATCAAGGGGGAGTAGGTGGGTGTGAGATTAAGGGAGGGGTGATGTAATGAATACATCCCACTGTATGTCCATCATACTATTATAATCAACGTAATCAAAAGTCAAATAATAGTTTGTTAATAGGTAAATTAACGCGCGAAATGCGCAAATTTTTGTACACTCTTTCTTTTACTGTTTTACTTGACACCCCTTTTTCGGTATAGGTTGGTTTATCAGGGGGTAATTTTTCCTTGGGGGTTGGATATACCCCACTTTTGCACGCCCTGTATCCAATTTTTTTCTTTCATAAAAAGGAGTTTTTGTTGGAGTAAATGTTACATAAGTATAACCGGATTTTCACAAATTTTATGAAAGTTTTTTATGTCATTGTTTAAAATGCTACTATGAAATTTCTCTATTTTGTGTTACTGTTTTTACATAAAGATGGATAGCATGATTTCATCAATTAAAATTTCTGTTACAATTTCAAGGATTTTACACAATTGATAAGGGTAAAATAAAAAAAAACTTTCAAAATGCAAATGCAATGTCACAAGAATAAAATTATTCATAATTAATAAATCATTTATACTTTCAATGTTCAATTTGTCATGTTTGACTTGGTTTTAAGCCGAGATTTAAAACATATCACATACCAATAAATGATGTGTATAACCCGACGAAGACCAAAATACATAACTTTTGCACCACTTTTGACGTCATATTTTCCATCTCTTTTTTTATGGGTTTTCTTTTCCATTTCTCCTCTCATCTTCCTCATTATATGACGTCACAGGAATCATAAGTGACACAAAAGTTATGTATTTTGGTCTTCGTCTATAACTCAATTACCTGGCCCAAGTGGTACTTTTTTCGCCTTTTAGCAAATTGCTTTCTGTTCTTGGCTGTGTCTACTGCCTATATTGGCTGATATTCAAAAATTGACATTAAAAGTCTGCACAAAGTTCCAACCGGCCCCTAGAGTTAAATATTAGCTCGTGCCACCTCTATTCTTTTACTTGAATTACCCCCCCCCCCCCCCCCAAAGAAAAATATCTTTAAATCTTTTTTTAAAACTAAAAAAAGTTAGTATGTCGAATCCCCCCCCCCCCATCCACTTCTTCAATTGCCCCCAGAGGCCTCTAGGGGGCATAGTAACATTATTTTGATTTTTTTTTATATTTATGCATTTCTGTAGCGTGCATGGTAAACGTAATGAACAAAAAAAATTTTATGAAAATTTATTTAAATCTATAACAATAAAGTTTACAATCACATAGATAAATTTACGAGCTGCTATCACTTCGTCTAGAATGGTCACCATTGAAATTCATAAGTCTATGATTTAGGACAAATCTTTCAAAACTTAATGGAACAGAATTAGTAGAGTCAAGAATACTAATCCCTGACTCTATAGTCACATCAGGTCCTCCAACTCGAATTATTGAAGATTTTTTGTTTCTATTGTAATAATCACTTGCGGAATAAAGTCTTAATAATATTATCAACATTATTAATGATACAACTAAAGCTGTAAGCACAAGAGCTAATGAAATGGTAGCTGGAATTCCAGTAGGTGATGGGTTTAGTGGCTGTAAATATGAAACAACTGCTTTATTCCAAAATTCTTCAACATTAGAAATCTCCCAAATGATGGGATCAACTAATAATTCATCCACTGAAGATAGAATATGGACGAGCAAATGATTTTCACAGCGAACTACAACTTCTGTTTTGTTTGTATAGATAATCCCTTGTTCTGTGTCGTTACAGTTCCAGTGAATTTTCAGCGGATGTGCCCCCGGGGCGCTGTCTGGGTTTTCAATTAGATTCCAATTAATTTTCAATAATCTGATGTCTGCACTCACAAACAATGGAGACACATCAACCCAGGATTTTGATTCATTTCTTTCATTTAAATTTTCATTATTTTTTATAATATTTTGCTCCACGTTATATTGACAACTTCCAGAAATACGGATTTTATTTCTGTACACCTGGATGCTAGATTCTGGTTGTACAGGAACCTGCAGGAGGACCAGCTCTTCCAGGTTGGCAAGGATGGAGTCTGCTAGCGGGTTGATGGCCCTGTTGGACTGGAGGATCTGGAACCAGGGGCTGGCACTGCTGTGGCGGCCTAGCACCAAGTTTACACTCGCGTTCAACTCAGATCTGAAAGAAGAAAATTTGTTGTTCAATAAAAACTTGAATAAATTGTTGTGTCTAAATTAGTCATTATTTAAATAAGCAGCAATAACAGAACTTAATTTTGATGATTTACATTTTTATAATTGTAACAACAAAATTTAAGTATGTAATAAATAATCATTTTAATTTTAATCTAGTTGTAGGGGTGCTTTCCCTCAAAATGCCTTTTGAGCACTGAGAACACTAAGCCTAAGCAATACAGAGTTTATACCAGCAGCACATTAACCCTTACCTTACCTTACCTAAAGTGATAGGTAAAGAAATCCCCCCCCCCCCCATCCAGTTTTTAATTTATTTAGAAAATTAGGAAATGAATCAACTAGGCTTTTTGAGGAAAAATACAAATAACTGGTATTATTTACCTTGGTAAAACAACATTACAACCGTGCAGCAATTCTTTACTAAAACCATGATCCCAATATTTTCTCTGGTTAACAGATTCCTTGTTGATTTCCTGGGCCTTAACCTCGCTACCCTGGATGTTGAAATGGTTACAGGCGGCTCTGCAGCCAACCTGGCAGAGAGTTTCGTCGTGGCAGAGGTCGCTCCAGTCCTGTTAATTAAAATATTATTATTGTTTTAGAAGCAAATCTTTTCTACTGCATTCAGGATCTATCTTTACGTCCATCTTAAACAGTTAGCTTTAATAAATTATTAAGATTGATCAAAATCGCCCCACTAACTCTTAAAAAATACATCTCTCTTTTTTGACCAAAACTGTTCAAGTGATAACAGTCATATTTCCTTTTTTGGTAAATTGGACAATGAAATAATGTTTTAATTATAGAATCTCATTAATGTCCTAAAATGTCAGTATTTACACTCTTTATTATTCAAGCAATTTGTTTTTTTGTCTGTCTGATTTGTTAGCCTTTTTAGATGTAAATAATGATTTTCAGATACATTTCATCCAGATCTTCAGATCAAAATGAAAACTTTAACTTCAATTTTTTTATTCGCTTAAATGTGATAAAAACGCCTAATGATGTTCTACGCTAGACCTTTTAACTTTCTCCTATAGAAAAGTTTTTCTTTGTGTGTTTTAACTATAAAGAAAAAGAATATTATTATTTTCTCTATGGTTTTAACAAAGTTTATAAATGCATTCAAAAGGAAAGAATAATAGTTATTTATCGCATAGTATTATTATTAGTTTTATGATTGTACAATGTACATTTTTATGTTTGTAGAAAATTGGATATAATACGTTGCGATACATGATTTTTCAGTATGGCTTAGTATAGGTTCTAACACAACGGATATTAATCGGTTTTAACGTTATCTAATTTGCAAAACTTTCTACCTGAACATTTGAATTAAGAAGGGAACAAGTATCCCAGCAGGCTCGGAAGGTGCGTGGCACTGTGAACTCTAGGCAGTGAGTTCGACACTCGGCCGTTTCTAGTGATTGATTCAGATAGGGGCCAAGCTCCTCGAGTTTCATTACTTCCCCACTTTCAACATTTAAGGAAAATAGCAGTAATAGCAATAATTTCATTTTGTTAGATTTATTTAACATTATTCACTGAAGTATTAAAATAAACTAAGCCAATATAATCTAATACATAAGAACCAAAATGACCGTCGGACCTAATATTAATAAAAAACCTCCCATACATATGAAAATCCCTCTCCCCCAAATCTATGGATCTATACCTGACCCCCCCCCCTCTATAACATTTCGCACTTGGACTTGTGGCGCAATTGTGAGGTGATTGTCTCGAGTTAGGTTTCCTTGCTCGTTTAGCTTAATATGAATTTTTTAACACGATGCTTTTCTAAAATTTTGGTCCGTCCGTCGGTCAATATCAGATAATACAGGCGTTTTAAGATTGACTTAGTAATTTCAAACCTTGTACAAAAATTTTCGTGTTAAATATATAGTTGTAATCTGGATAGCGTATAACAACTCTAAAATCGTTACCAATAAGTTGATTCATTTTCAGTATTCTTATTTATGATAGACTGATGTTTAAAAAAAATCACTGTTTACCAAAGATCGCATCCAGCATTGGTCCGTCAGTCTGTGTATTTGTGTTGAAAAGCTTCGTGATTTTCTATCAATAAATACTAAATTAGTACATATTTCCTCTCTTTCTGGTGCTCTATAACCGACTACTCTGTTTTTACATTCATGGTTTTATGATTATTTAGGTTCTTATGGATGTTTTCATCATTGTTATTGTTAATTTAATAGTTCTTAAGAATTATAATCTTTGTCTGACTTTCGATGTACACTGAGTCGGAGGCACAGACGATAGAATATGGGAGTTGCAAAGTAGCTCCGCTCCTAAAAACTACGTATTGCATACCTTTCCTCTATTTTTTAATTGGTGACGAACTTGATTTTTGTCAACCTTAATTAAAATAGAAAATTTATTTTTTGGCTTGGGTTGGCATTTTGGAGGGGATGTGTGGATTCTTTAGGGGAGATGGAGGGGAAGGGGGGGGGGGTGATCCTGAAGGGGCGGGACTGAGAAATGAAAGATTATAAAATTTTATTTTCTATCTGATCTTATGAGTATATGTTTTTATAATCATATCAAAGAAGCCGATTTTATTGGTTTTCATAAATTTTATCCATCATAGGAGAGCTTTAGAGTTAATATATAACAATATTAAATACGATTATTACGTTTCCTATTGTTAAAAGCGAAGCTTTTCTATAATTAGGATAGGTCCGTCCGTACGTACGTCTGTCCGAGATAGTTAGCTTTTATTCGTTAATTTAGGCATGTTAGAATTGTCCTATTGATTTCAAACTTTGCATGGTGATTCCTGTAGTTGTTAGGTACGATTTAGAAAGCGTAGCAACTCTATAATCGTTACCAGAATGTTTGTACGTCCATTTTAAACATATTGATTTTTTTACTATTTTAATAAAAAAAAATTATGTGATAAAAACATCCGATTGATCTGATTTTTTGATTACTGATTCCTATTACAATAAGGTACAATATTATGAGCAAAGCATCTCTATAGTCAAGTATTAAAAATGTCAGTATGTCCTTAAACAGAATTCTGTATTTAAGAAGTTTTGCAACAAATTTACGTATAATTTTGTCAAACCTTATATTTTCATATTTTGTATATTCAGTTCTGACACTCAACAAAAGTTAATGTTCGTCTGTCATATAGTTTTAGATCTTCGCTTTTATGGATGTTGTCATCCTTGTTTTTTGTACGTTAAGAGTAGAATTGTAAGAGAAATGCGAATAAAAATTAATTTTTTTACATTCTCAAGACGACATTTAGATCCTGCAATGTTTAAAACTATACGGAAGACAACGGAAAATATAAAGTAATCATTTTGTAATAAATATTATTCATTGGAAGTTCTTTAATTCATCAACTATTGATTTTTATAATTGTTATAATCAGAAACAATCAGGTGTCATGTTTAGCTATCTGAAAGGGCTAGAACCATATTCTTTGAACTTGCAAATATGGCTGGAGCCATTCCAAGAGAGGGAGGGAGCGGGCATTTGACTGTAAATAATACGTGTACCATACGTGTTCCATGAACTTTGTTGACTTTAGAACTATGAGGACTATTATCAATCCTTTATTGGGTTGTACAAATTTAAAGTGTTAATAAATTTCCATCAATAATTTCAATCCGTGTTAGGGGTAATGTTTAAGAATTTAATTGGGGGTGTAAATAAATTTAATTTAAATGTGTTTTTATATTGATTTGATAATAGCACAATAGGAAAATATGAATTAATGTAAGATAATATAAAATTTATTTGATATTAAAAATTAGAAAGCACTATTTAATTTTCTACCTGAAAATACTACGCCAAGTGCTAGCACTATGATAAATACAACCATACTTGGTTATAGAGAGGAAAGCCACAAGAATTCTGTCAGTATTTACTAACCCATCACAAATATTTATCATAAAAATAGTATATAAAAAAACTTTTCCAGTTTTAATCAAATATTGTTATTACATGTACGTTATAATATTAGATTAGTATTTTAATTTTATTTAAAACAACATGCATTATTAGGAATTCTGTAAAAACAAACAAAACAATTCATGGAACTAACAATTTTATAATATAACATGTACTAACAAAAGGTATAAAAAGTTTTTAACCATAATAAATAATAGTTTTTGGCTTGTATTTAGGTTGCAAGACGATTTGTAATTTATCTATTTTTAAACGTCATTAAATTAACATTATGTCAGTTTAAAACTGCACACCCCTGATGAAATCTGACATCATAATCACATATAAAATACAAAGGTGTGAAAATATTTTGTTGAGATGGTAGTTGACACCTCTCTCCTACACACCCCTGGTAACCACTCTACTTATAATATACAGTTTTAAAAGTTTTTGGGTTGAATCAAAAGATCTCTGAAATGGCTATTGTGATAAAGTCATAGATGACTTTTTGCATGGTTTTAAGCTATTGTCTTGACCCATAATAAAGCCACTAAAAGATCAATTACCAAGGCATTCCCCCTACTCTTTCCATTATATGTCGTGCATCTGACATAGCAGCCGTAGGAATCATTAGTTATAACGTGGCTTTAAGCTCATCACCTCTCTGACGACGAGCGGATGAGCTATGTGATGAGCCAAGATCGCGGGTTATTTAAATTGTAAGTTGATTTAATGTTCCTAATAATTACTGCCTTTCAGATGACAGCATTTTTAGAGCAGGTATTGGACGGACCAGGCGGTGAGAGATGGCTGACCGCTCACAATGACCCTCTGGCGGGAATATATACTTTCTCTTCTTGTATAGCTCTGTCAGGTAGATATAGAATCTGAATCAGTATCAAAATAGTAATGTAAAAATTTGGGTAAAAATAAGAATGGGAATTATTTAGGAAGGTGACTTTGGACTGTAAATGAAACAGGTACCAATTCTTTCATAAACACCCGCCCTTACGTATTAGCTTAAACAATTTGGGTACTCCTATATCGTAATTGGTTGGTTCAACAAAATTTGTCAACCAATAATACAAAGAAGGTAATTTTGTTTATCATCTTTAGTGATCAATTATCTTATTATACTTTCTGAAACCTGGAAATGTTGTCATTGATATTTGGACCTGCTTTCCTAATTAGCACTTTCATAGCATTTTTTCATTTTTATTTTTTTAAGCATCAAATAGGTAACCATATAGAAAGTCCATATTTACAATTTTAGATTTGACTAGAGATGGTGACTATAGGCTTGTAATCGCTGACTAACGATCTAGAAATTTTATTATTTTTTTAGATTTGACAGGAGATGGTGACTATAGGCTTGTCATCGCTGATCTTGGTTCTGGAGACTTTAATATGAAACTCAAAGTTTACAAGGGCACACAGATGGTAAGAATTTTTCTAGCATGGCTTCCAAACCGATTAATATCCGTTAGATTAGAACATGTTCTAAGCAATACTGAAAAATCATGTATTGCATCGTATTACTACCATTTCCAAAGATTAATAAAATAGACATAAACAAGGATGACAACATCCATAAGTAGTAAAGCACAAAAAATCATAGATGGGAATACGTAAAAGTAGATTTAAAGTGTATTTATTAAAATCAAGAATAGATTTATTGGAGAAAATAAACACGAAACATTGTTTTATTTTGTATAACGATGTCGGTCAAAGTAAATTACATAAAAGATGCTCATAACAATGGGAAAAATTATTTTGATACTGATATCTCAAAATGCATCAAAGGTATAGAAAAATAAGGGGAAAATTTAAAAATAGCCAAAAACCTGCAAAAAAGAAGTCTGACCGTCATGGTTGTTTTCTCTAAACAGGGAAATTTGAGTTTGATATGTATATTGTATAACTGAAAAAAATTTTAGAAATCGGACCATAAATACAAAAGATATGGAGAAAAATACAAAAATAGCCTAAAACCTGCTGAAAGCCAGTCTGACCTTTATAGTTGTTTTCTTTAAAGGACAGAAAATTTAATTTTGATATGTATAACTGAAAAAATTTTGGAAATCGGACCATAAACACCAAAGATATGGAGAAAAATGTGAAAAATACAAAAATAGCCTAAAACCTGCTTAAAGGCAGTCTGACCGTCATAATTGTTTTCTTTAAACGAATAATGGGAATGTTGTCAAAAAATTTCAGCATTCTATCTTTTATAGGAGCTGAGTAAATACCATTTCCCCCATAGCGTTACGGACTGACGGACTGACTGACGGACAAAGTGAATTATAGAGTAGCTTCGCTACTAAAAATAATACCAGTTTTGGGTAATATCCTCTTAGAAATTTTTTTTTTCAATTTTGAAAATTTGAGTGTCTATAAAGTACAGACCTGTGGTTAGCGAGATGTTAACGGCAAACAAAAAAAACAGTACTACTTTCATAGATTGTTTTTAAAATAATACAATTGACAGCTTTTGATCAATCTTCTTAAGTCCATTTACATTTTTATAAATTTTAGGTGACAGAGAATACTATCATAGATCTACCTACAGGGGTAGTGACTTTCCACATAGACAATAATGAACCCAGGATACCTGCTATTGCTGTTGCATCTGGCGCTCATATCTATATCTATAAGGTATAATAAAACATTATTTAGATATTGGCGAAAAATATACCTTTTTACGTGGCGATCTAGGCTGAAATTCATAAATAGGCTTTTTTATTAATAGTGCTTTGATTTTTGATTTTTTTATAGCCTTTACACCTTTTAAGATCCTAGAGGACTCACATACATACAGACAGAACTACAGAATGATATAGGAAAAAATCAGACATAAAATTTAACAATTATTCCTTATATAATATTAGTGGCTACGCCCCTAGAAGCCCTAGGGGCCTTTAAAAGGTTATTTTTAAAAAGAAAAAGTAAAATGAAATTTTCGTTGGGAGGTAATTTTTTCTTGGGGTGATTTCTCTTGGGAGGTTGGAAAGGCACACCCCGAAATAGTTAAAAAAACTTCCTTTGACCTATAAAAAGCTAGACTGTAAAGAAGAACAATACAGGTTAAGCGGATAGCGAGATCCTTCGCTACAGATAAAAAAAGCTTACTACTTTATATCATAGGATATATAATCTTGAAAGACGGATAATAACCATGATTGCAAATCTTCATTTTACACATTATTTGGTTTATATGATCTTTGTTTAGAATATGAGACCATACTTCAAGTTTACCTTGCCTACCCTGGACATATGTGAGGCAGAAAAACAGGCCTGGGACTCAGCAGCTAGGGATGCCATTGAAATAAGCCAGGTACAGTGTACACAACACAGACATTTTAGAATTTAAACATTCAGAACTTAAAAATATGGATCAGGGAAAGAAAACGAAGTAGCGGATGTAGTCTTATTTTCACAGAAGCTTTTCTACTATTTCTAGTCCCTGCGGGGGGCTCTAACCTTACTGGGCCAATTTCCTAGCCCTGTGGGGCAATCATTAACATTTACCTAACCTAACCTAAAATAACTTATCATCAGTCACTTTGAAAATATTTCGCTACTTCGTTTTCTTTCCATGTTCCAAAAATAGTTATTGAATCAAGTCACTCTAACCTAACTTTTAAAAGCTTTTCTTACAAATAGGGTCCGTTTGTACGTCCCTAATGGATATCTCTCTTAGTTAATTAGATTATGTTAAAATGTGTAAGCAATAAAAATTTTAGAATGTTGATTTCTTGAAGAAGAGGAAAAATTTGCCTGTTGATTTTTTATCTTTGCCTTTGTGGATGTTGTAATCCTCGTTAAATAACATTTTTGATAACATGTATAGAAATGATAATTTAGAATCAGTAGAATAATTTTAGTTGTATGAGACCCTGTCAGAGTTAAGACATGAGATAGGGGACACAAGATTAACTTCAAGAACTCAGAGACTTCTCATGCTAGGTAAACACTTTCATAGCGGAAAATGTCATGTGTGACGTAATAAAAATACGATTATTATCTATACCATTTTAGCGGTTTTCCTTCTCACTTTTCCTCTCATCCCTCCTTTTTAGACGTATATTTATGACGTCATACATGACACTTTTCGCTGTTCCTGATTTCTTTGTTCACTCGCAGCAGTATCCGCATCCGCATGACTAATGGCGCGGCTACCTACCACTGAAAGTTTAAAGTTTAAATTTAAAGTAAATTAGAAAACTTAACCAGGAATAAGGTATAACCAACAAGCGAAATAAATTTAAAATAATATTTTGAGAGCAGATGTAAAGGTCGTCAATTCTACTATGCATTGACCCCCAACGACAGCTGAAATACCATATAGGTTGCGTGATTTTTTCCTTGAATTTATTTAGTTGTTGGTATAAGCTGAAATTTAATAATCAATAAAAAGAACTATTTTCTAACAATTGAACAAAACGGATGCTCTAGAATAGGGTAGCTTAACCATATATAAAGAAATCGTCCCTGAAAAGCATCGTAAATGTCAAGGTATTAAAAAGAACTGCCTATCTTCTTACATTTTTACAGTTGTCTGGTGAATCTCGTACACGCCACTAATTTATATATTTAACTAATTTATGGTAATTTATTAAAAACTAAAAATCACGAAACCTTTTCACAAAAAAACACGTTATTTTATTTTTCCATTTAGATTTCATTTAATAAGATGAAAAATAAATCTTTGTTTTATAAGGCATCCTTGTAAATAGATTAAATATGATAAACTAAAAATGAAATAATGTCATAATATGAAAGAATTTTAAATTTTGCGCTTACCTTCAAAAGTATAAATTTATATACATTTTTAAAAAAGCGAAGCTTTTCTATAAATAGGGTTAGCTCCTTTCGTCATTTTACAAATGTTAAAATTGTTCTATCGATATCAAACCTTGCATGATGATTCCTATTATAATTACGTACTATTAAGGAATCCCAATTTCGTTTATACTGAAATAAATGTTGCTTATTAAGTTCTGACACTCTACAAGAGTTATTTTTCGTTTCTCCTTCCTTCTGATAGTAAAGCTTCGTTTTTATGGATGTTGTCATCCTTGTTTATTATGGTAGGTCGATTTTGGAATTTTTATCTGAGACCAAAGCGGGAACTTGCACCTGATTTTTATTTTTTGTCTGTTTCAAAATATTTCGTTCCTAGCCTTAGAAATGTCGGGTATAGTCCTTTCCACGAAATCCCTCCATAAGGAGCGATTCTTCGTATTTTTAAAATGGCTTTTTATAGGTTATTTTAGGTTAGGTTAGGTTATATTGTGTTAGGTGATTGCCCCACAGGGTTAGGTAATTGGCCCCGCAGGGTTAGGAGAAAAGCTACTGTGAAAAATACGAAGAATCGCTCCTTATGGAGGGATGTCGTGGAAAGGACTATACCCGAAATGTCTAAAAGACCTTTAAAAGTTGGCCAATTCTCAAACATAACCAAAAATTGGTGTTTTTTTAGTCATTTCTAAGGCTAGGAACGAGATATAATAAATTTTTGACTATAATTCATAAATAGCTAAACGGTTGTATGTGTGGTCGCCAACGGTTTTTAGACTTAAGATAAATTTTGAATCTTCCAGAGGTGTATTATACTTATAAAAATCATATGCAAGTTCCAGCTCTGGTTTCAGATAAAATGTCCAAAATCGATTCACCCTATTCTTATTTGAAACTACTTCCATAATCCTCTCAAGTTAAATATGATTAATAATTTCCTAGAAAACTTACTTTCCACAGATCTTTAAAAAAGAAATTAAAAATTTTTAATTTTCCAAGTTTTGCTCTTTAATTATTCAAATAAAATTATGAAACAATTTTAAATAGAATTTTAGATAATAAAATAAAATGCAAATAGATAATCAATTCTATTTAAAACAAGAATAAGTATTTAAATTGAAGCACAGCCTATTAGAGGATCGGTATATATGTATGTATAATATGAGACAAATAGATTCATCAAAAACCATTAGTTAAAATCAAATCTATTTTTTTCTCAGTTCAACCAATTTCGCACGTATACGTACAGACCCAAAACTAAATAATTAATTAAACATTAAATATTATATGCGTTTTTAATTATCTATTTTATTAATTTAGAAAATTTGGTGGATGTACAAGCTTTTGTCAATACACATAAGGTAAATTAATTTGATGTCATTGGGCTAAATCCTATAAGATTTTTTTAGGCTAGCCCAAGAGTTCTTTTTTTTTATCAATTCAGGCATCTTTTTTTATATCTATGTTAGCCTATGGAAACCCTAAATCAGGGCCAAATTAAGAAATTTTCGTAAGATTTGGCCCATTATTTTGATGGATAGATTCGTTGATACATATATAGTAGGGTGGGTCGATTTTGGACATTTTATCTGAGACCAAAGTGGGAATCTGCAAATGATTTTTATGAGTATAATACACCTATGGATGATTTAAGATTAATCTGAAGTCTAAAAACCGTCGGCGATCACACATACAATGGTTTAGCTATTTATGAATAGGAGTCAAAATTTTATTGAATCAGAACTATGGCTTCTTGATGCTCCCTTAAAGGTACTTGAGGAGTAGAATCAGGAACTTTTGTCCGTTTCAAAATATCTTCTTCCTAGCCTTAGAAACGACTAAAGTCGTAAAATCGACCAAACATAAATTGCATAGCAATTTGTAAATGAAAGTAAAAAAATTATTAAATCAGAACTATGGCTTCATTGTGCTCCCAGGAAAGGCCTTGAGGAGTAGAATCAGGAACTTTTGTCAGTTTCAAAATATCTCATTCCTAGCCTGAGAAAATCTCAAAAAACCTATACAAATTGGACAATTCTCAATAAACCGTAAAAAATGTTGTTTTTTTAATCATTTCTAAGGCTAGGAACGAGATATTTTGAAACTTACAAAAGTGTATTATACTTATAAAAATCATTTGCAGATTCCCGCTTTGGTCTCAGATAAAAATGTCCAAAATCGACCCATCCTAATATGTAGTCACTAAGATCAAAGAAGTTTTAGAATAGTGGAAGACACTTTTTGTTGATTAATCGTTCACCTGTAATGCAATAGAAAAAGGTTTTTTTTCCATCGTGTAAAGGTAAAGAACTAAGTTGTAGTAAATAACATTAACAATCTTTGCTACAATTGTCTCTCTTTATTTTATTAAACATATTATTATACATATTAATTCATTAATGCGAAATATTTTACTGTATTTTTATTATAAAAAATTTAAAAACATAATAGTTTATTTCATGTTATTTGTAATTATATTGAAATAAATTAAGCTAATAATAATAACAATTGTCTCTCTTATTTAGGAAATTTGCATAAGTTTTGAATTAAATATGCTTTATATTTGAAATATTAAAAACTGTTAGCTAGACATGTCTAATAAAGATTAAATAAACGAACAAAATTTTAAAATATAGAAAGAGAGATTAAATATTTGAAATATTTGTAATTTTTATTTATTTCTATCTGCTTTTTAAGTTTACAGCCTTAGCATATTTGTTTACAGTTTAATTTAAACCTCATAATGTTTTTGTTTTTCATTTATAAATAATTTTTTTTTAGACGTTTCCCTTGAAGAGACACACAGTTGTGACTTGTATTGACACTCTTAAAAAATCACACCCAGGTAAATTATATTGATACCTTGTTTTGGTACGCTTGAGTCCAATTATAATGAATCTTTTTGGAAAAACATTTTTCTTACGTGAAATTAGACTAAATCAAAGTATTTAACTGCAAAATGTAATCATATTTAACAAAGGAAAGACAAAACCAAATAAATGAATTAAAAATCTTTTCCTCTTTATTTCTAACTTTTATGTTATAGAGGAGGGAAGCGTAGCATGCTTGGTACTTGGTACAGAAAGTTCATCAGTGTATATCCTGGATCCTGAAGCATTCACCATCCTGGATAGTTTAGATATTCAGTCTCCACCTGTTTTTATCACTGCTTCAGGTTTGTTCAATTGCAAGGATGATAAAAATTTATTTACCTTCCCAATGATGATAAACTAAATTATCCGTAATTGAAATGTCTAGATACAACCAGTTTCAACAAAAGATTTAAGATTTTAAAAAGTATTCAGTATTGTTGAGCCATTAAATTAGACAGTGTATTTGAAAAGCTTTAGGTACAAGGAATTCACTGTCTTATTATTTTGGAAGCTTTTTATTGTTCAATCAAAATGTATACTGTCCTACAATTGGTAATTTAGTCTTTGTTTTATTGGCCTATCATAGGTCATTTGTATTTTATGACATCATTTTTTATAGGCACAATAAATAGCTTCACTATTCTACTGCTATTTAAATATTTTAAGGTTTATATGATGTGGAGTACAAGGTATTTGTCTCCTGCAGGGATGGGTCAGTCTGCTACCTGAAGCGAGGGTGGCCAACCGCCAGAAAGATTCTCCAACTGGACAGTCAACCTGTCGGTCTTATTAGGTAAGTTAAATTTATCTATGAATGTTGCTATGAAATAAAATAAAACGTTATTATAAAATGTAGTGTAATAATCAGTCAAATGTCCCCTTTCTCCCTGGTTAAAAACACATATGTAACTCTTATCTATTTAAATCAGTTGTACTTTAAAATTTGACCAAATTTTATCTTTAAAAAACAATTAGGAGAGCTATAAAAGGTTTCTTTAAAGATAGGACAAAAGTATGCTTATGTAAAATATGAAATTTCGTATACAAACAAGGACCAGTAGTTTTAAACACGGACAAATTTAAGAATACCTAAATATTTTGACAACCAGGGATCTAAAAGGTTAAGACAAAGGCCGATAAATTGATGTCCATGAAATTGATGGCACACAAAATTAACCATTCTGTATTTTTTTTTGTATATGATAAATTAAATGTATATCAAAATTATTGGTTGAAGCGTTTGAACCATCAATTAATTAACCAACCAATTAAAATTCAATAAAAGTCCCCAAAGTTGTTAAGCCAACAAATAAGAATACTTTGGGGACTAGTGTATAAAAAGGGTGTAAGGGGGTTTGTTACAGACATTATTATTATTGTTGGTAGAGTGATGTAAGCAGACATACAAAGGAGATTATCCGACTGGTAACTAAATTAGGAACATATCCTGAACACTTACTAATTTATACTTACATATTAGTAGTGTGGACCATTTAGACTGACATACAGATGGACACAAACTAAAATTATATCCAAAGCTTTATTAATTGATTGCATATTTTTTAAGGGAATTGTGAATTTTTAGCTTGACATCCTTCTTGCCCATTTTTTGGGGGGTTTGTGTACCCTTCTTCTGGAGGTATAGAGTGGTTTAGTGGGTTGGAATGTAATCCACCCCCCAAAATTTTGTTATAGAGGGGTAACACCACCCTAGAGCAAACCAGTGTTTTCAATATTAACAGGTTATGCTCATAAGACAATATAATAATTAAAAATTAATTTAATTAATAATTTTAAAAATTCAATTTTTTTTTATTCTTTTATTTGCAGCCTTCGTATGACGTCATAATAACGCTAGATAACTTAAGCAGCTTAACTTTTGTAATAGTAGATTTTGTTTGCATAAAAATGTACTAACGAAAAGTTTTCCCTTATGCGTAATGCGTAACAGTCACGTAGTATGGTTGAGAAAATGCGTAGCTGTATCCTGCAATTTATGACATTATGCTGTCACATATATTTCAAATGGTTTCAGGGGCTTAGTTTTGTGTTAATATTAATAAACATATACGCAATAGGAAAGTTGTCTGATTGACCTAAGCCATCCCCTAGAAAATCACTTTCTAATAACGATTATAGAGTTGCTACGCTTTCTAAATCGTACCTGTTGTAGGAATCATCATGCAAAGTTAGAAAACGATAGGACACTTCTAACATTTATAATCTAACAAAAAAGCTATCCGTTACGTTCAGACGTACGGACGGACGGACAAACCCTAATTATAGAAAAGCGTCGCTTTTAAAAACACTTGCAAAATAGCGATGCTTCACTAGATAGAATGTATCCTTCTTATAAATTGCTCCGAATTCAGTTTGTATTTTAAAACATCCTGTACTAAAATTTTTAAATCTGTAGAAAATTTAGCGGATGAGAATACATTAAGATAATACTTTCATTTATGTAACTATTAAAAAAAACAAGAATGACAATTACCATTAAAAGCGAAGCACAGTTTCAGGGTAGAAATTCAGGAAAATCTATTAAAGGAAGTTCAGAAACTGATTTCATACAGAAATCGAGAAATTATATATTTACTTTTAAATCGAATCTACTTCTAACATTATTGACCGACAAAGTAAGTTATACAGTAGATGCTCGGTCAGAGAAATCTTTGCAAATCAATTCAGCTTTCTATTTTTTTGTAGCAGCCACGTGAATAATTTACCAAAAGACCAAAAAAACTAAAGAGAAATCTTCACAAAGATCTTTTTTATAGCAGCCGAGAACATCACCTTTCCTTTTTATTAAAGTAAATTATCAGAGTGACGACTGCACGGACAAATTGAATTACAGAGGCGCTTCGCAACTGAAAAATGTTAAGTACGACAGTATTTTTGTAAACTATTTTATTTGGCTCCTCCAATTTGACCTTAAGTAACTATATCAATGCATTATGCAATATTTGAGGCATAAAGATGACCTTAAAAAAATAATTGAAGATACTTTGAGCATCGCTACTCCATAAGTTATATATTAACGTCTTTATTTGTCTTTGGTAACTATAATTATCTTTTTAGAGGTTTCCATATCATCCTGTTATAAAAAGTAGTAAGATTTTTTTCTGAACTTAAGATCTCAATAACAACCGAAGATGATCAGGGCGTATCTTTTTGTCTTAAATGAAATAACATAATCTTCTAAAATTTTCAATTATACGGGCTAATTTAAAATCTTAGCAACTATTGGACGTACGAGTTAAAAATATGACTCTAAAATGTGGTTTTTAGTTCCATTATTCTGGTTGTTTTGTTATGACAAAGGAGAGGAAAACAAGAAAAAACAAGGATGACAACATCCATAAAAGCGAAGCACTGAAACGGTAGGACAAACGGACATTAACACTTGTATAGTGTCAGAACTGAATAATCATAATCAAAGCAAAATTGTAAGTAAACTTGTTATGAAGCTTTTCTGAAATGAAGGACTCAATCGTTTCAGGCAATCTTAAGCTACAGATTATAAAACCTTATTACTTTATATATTTATTTAGACTAGCGGCTTCGCCCCTAGCCTCTAGGGGCTTTGCCCCAAGAGGTCTAATCAAACCAATTTTTCGTATTTTAGATTTAAAAGAAAAATACAAAAAAAAATTAGGGGGGGGGGATTTTTCATTTTTTGGGGGGTTGGGGGTGTTACACCCCCCAAGAAAATAGTTATAAACCTTCCCGGGACCTATGAGAAGCTACCCTGTAAAGGAGAACCCGATCGGTTCAGCGGTTAGCGAGATCCTTCGCTACAAACTGACAGACAGACAAACAAACAAACAAACAAACAGACAGACAAACAGACATCGTTCTACTTTGTATTATAGATAATAATCACGCCGTTCCAGATATCGCAGATAGCACATTAAATAACTGACAGACAGATATATATTGTTAAAAACAAACAAAAAAAATTTGTAGCTGAAGTTGAGATCCCCAATTATTTGTCATAGCGACATGCGGCTGCTTTTTGCTAGAAACAGCTGCTTTATTCGTTAGCGGTTGTTGATTTTTCAAAACTCACAGTTATACAAAACTTAAGGGGTCAAATTAAAAGGTAAGGAGTAGCTTTGGGCTAAAAAATCTAAATTTTTCAAATAGTATATTTGATTGATTTTATTTCCTTTTTATCACAATTAACTTTTGCAGCCGAGAAATCAACAACTTGCTTTATATCAAACTAAATATTTTAAAGTTAGAATGTTTTTCCACCTTTCCTATCATATTGATAAATAAAACTTATTTGTCTGTAGCTAAAGATTTTTATCACTATACTTAACTGATAGAGTTTTCCTTTTTATGAAACCTTCATGTATGTCCCAGGAGAGTTGGATATTTTTATGATCACTATTCACTGTTTATCAAAGTTTTAAGTAAATATCTTGCTTAGACTCTTTTATCAGGAATGGAATATTTTATAATTCATCTAATATTTCTCTTAATTTATTTTTATAAACTTGTAATTAAAATCTTTCCTAAAACTATCAATTACATAATAAAATATTTGTTACCAAGAATAAAAAAAATATTACTCAGACATTCTTTGTAAAAAAAAAGAATTATTTTTATTAATATAGTCCAGGGACGTCCAAGCTTTTTACTTTAAGGGGGTAAAATGTTGGTTTTCAAAGGTTTGAGGGGGTGAATCTGATGTACTTTTTAAAAAATTTCAGGGGGATAGAATTAGATGTTTCTAAATTCGACCTCATCCCCTCCCTTTTGGATGTTTTAGTCATTTTATTTTAATGCATAATTAAGGATTTCTTATGTTTTTGGTATGCTGTTTTAGATCACTAATGTAGTTGCTTTTTAACTAGTCTTAACTGGTCTTTAAAACTTTGTTTAATATTTGTTATTTTCATACATGATTACGTAATATACACAAAAATTTTAATTATTAAATTTGATTTACTTTTAAAAAAGTTACATTTTTACTATGAACCTATACGCTTTTATAAGCACTCAGATCCCAATTTTCTAATATGAATTAAAACATCGCTGACGTCACCGATATCCAGTCAAAACTAGTGTAACCAGGTTATCTTATTCGTTGTCTAAATAACTTTTGGTACTCTTAATGATTGTTTATTAGTAGGATCCATCATATTAATGTCCAATCTCTTCAACAAAATTTTAATCTACAGAAGTATTAATTTTTATTTTCATCATTGGGGGCATAATACCAAATTAACATCTATTGTTTTAATCCTTTATATACTTTCAATTCAAAGTGCTGCCGTCTTTACATATCCTGGACCTGAAGCGTTGCTACTTCCCTTCCCGCACAAAAAATCCTTGACGCTGAATGATAATAGTTATTTCTCGCATCGTATTATAGACGGCTTTCCGCGGATATAGAATGTACAATTAAAAGATTAAAACTAGTTTTTTTAGCCCCGAGGTGCCGGAGGCACCGGCTAAAATAACTGGTTTTAATCTTTTGATTGTACATTTTTATTTTCGTAGAAACCTGGATATAATACGATGCTAGACATAGTTTTTTCGTATGGATGAGAACCGGTTCCTATCCACCGGATTCGAATGAATACGAGAAAATTTATTAAATCCTGGAAAAGTACATTTCTGCATCTAAAACACAAAAAAAGTTAGACATAATAATTAAAGAAAACAGTTTAAAAATTTCCCTCGTCAAAATTATGATAAACACACAATTTAATTACCAAAATTATTCGCTTACGAAACGTTTACGTTGCGTAAAGGTGTACATTTACTCAATCCTTTGCGGCCATGGTAACAGTTTTCAACCGTCTCGTCGTATCAAGAGGTGGATTCTTAAAAAAAAATTGAGTAGCTACCTCACTAAAATTGTTTTTGTGAACGATCCGGCCTCCAAGATCACATAAAAAATTTACACAAATTAAATAAAATCTTATGATAATAACCCTTCTATGATTTTATTTAATATTTGTAGATTCTTCATCTAATTTTGGAGGACTTTTCACAAAAACAATTTTGGCGATGCAGCGACCCAAATCTTTTTTTTTAAGAATCCACCTTAGAATTGGGTTTTATGCAGTACGAAAGTTGGCCTAGTGTGCCTAGTCCACAGGCAGAGCGCGGCTTCAACCATTAAGAGGGCCTGACATTTCAACGGTGTTATATTAGAACCGCAAATAAAACTCTTTCCAAAATATAGTTCAATTTTTTTTCTTTTTTTTAAAGATCTGAAATTGAAAGTTTAGGGTCAACTTACCTCCCTCGTTCCCCCAAGAGCTCGTGGAGGCCATTATGCGTGTACTAGTTTTTCATACAGCAATGGTAAAAATCTAGGGCCTACGTATAAAAAATGGTAAGGAAGGACAGCCCAAAATAGCCTAAAACCATCCAAATATAAATTAAAAACCACCCCGGGATCTATATAAAGATTCCCTAAAATGGGTTCAGCAATTATCTAAATCTTCAGCTAAAGACAAAGTAACCTTACTGCTTTATATAATAGGATATCTTATAAATAAACTGAAAACCGGGTTGAAATACGTGAACACTATTACTATATACAGAATTATATTGGTAACACCAAATAGCCCAGGACTGGATTAAACTTCAAATAGTACGTCAACGGTATAAACACTAAACCGCATTAGAATTCTAAGACAATATCAGGCTTTAAATATTTCATTTTTACAATATAAAATGCACTAAAAACTTGCGAAAATACCCTGCGGGGCTCCTCTTAATCTTACCTAGCCAAACTCATATTAAGATCCATCACAAATATTTACAAATTTCTAAAGCCCTTTGAATACATAATTGATTGTTCGCATAATTAATTTTACTGAGCATTATTGAAAGAATACTTGTGAAAACATCCTGAAAAAGGCGGTGTGAATATTTATGGGTTATGGATTAACTTAAATACCCACACGCTAAGTTTTCTAAATGCCTTCCAACTTTTAGATAGTACATTTTGAAAGGATTGAAATTTTGTACAGTATTTAGGCCTCTAAATCTTATCATAAAACTTTTGTAATAAATCTATTTTTTGGTGATTTCTCTATAACCCTTTTCTTGACCACCAACACCACCCCCCTCCCCTTAAAAACCTTCCCACTACCTATGAGAAGATACACTGTAAAAAAGAACCGTATCGGTTCAGCGGTTACAGAGATCCTTTCGTACAAAGAGATACAGAATAGCCTAAAACCTATAACATATGGAAGAATGAAAAGTAAATTAAAACTATTCGATTCTTTTTAAAAAAAGAATAGCCTTAAACCATTCCGAGACCTTTTGAATGCTTCACATAAATTTGAGAACCAATTGAGTTCAGTTATTGAAAGACAAAAAACCTTACTTGTAATAGGAATGATACTTTATCCAGACTTGTGTTCTGCCTGTCTTGTTGGGTTGGTTTTAAAATAAAAAGCATCAAACAAGTTTGTAAACAGAGTTTCATCAAGTTAATAAATTAATCAAAAAAAAAGGAAACCAGAAAAATAAATTTATGTTTTAAAATCACGAAACCTAGTAATTTCTTTTAATATAATAATAAACTTTTACTAATAATTTATCACACATTATTTGTTACTTTAAAATATACTAGCAGTTTCTTTCCTAGCCGCTGGGGGCTTTGCCCCAAGAGGTTTGCTCAACCTAATTTTCGCATTTTAGATTTAAAAGAAAAATTAAAAAAAAAATTATTTTGAGGAGGGATGAGAATTTTTTTTTTTTTTTTTTTTTTTTTTGGGGGGGGGGTTAGTCAACCCCACTATTTTATTTTTTGTTTTTAAAAAGAAAGAAAAAATGGGGGGGGGGGGTTGGGGGTGTTTCACCCCCCAAGAAAATAGTTATAAACCTTCCCGGGATCCAGAAAGACAGACAGACATCGTTCTAATTTGTATTATAGATTTCCCCAAATTAACAAGGCCTTACAAGAGCTTTGCTTCAGAAGAGTGGGGATAAACTAAAATTTTACTATACATATATGTATAATAGGTTATATTATTGGTAATTAAGTTATTAATAAACAAAATTCAGATAATTTCTTATGTCATAGTTGATAGAAATAAACAATAAATAGGTATTTTAAGTTTATGAATACATTATATCTAAATAAGCCATTCCTAAATAATTTGAAGTGGGCTGATCTTGGTTTCATATATTGAAATGTAAGGGATACTGAAAATTACTCAAATCTTAACAAAAAAGCTCAAACCTTTTCTAGCTCGTCGTAAAAATCTACACGCTTTACCCAAGGCACCTATATTTACATCAGGGATGAAGGGAATAGTAAACCTCAAACTTTAGTAGGAGCAGGGGGTTATCCCGATCCTTTTCCAATCAGACCCAAAAAAAACAACAAAATTCTTATCTACATATTGTTTATTATCAAGGAGTGAGGATGTACATAAATTTGTCGTCCTTTGTCTTATCCCTTAACATCCCTGCTCTATAGGCGTGATTTTATAACATTTTCTCAGTTATTTTCCTTGTTGGGTATATTACCAGGGATAAAGGGGAATGACAACCAGAGAAAATAAATAATTAGTTGTTTTTACTATTACTCAAATAAGATTCTATTATGTGTTTTGATAAATTAGATATTAAAAAGAATGGATGCATTGTATAAAAAGTACTGACCAAAAAACAGATCAATAAGTAGTAAATAATAATTTAGATAATTAATAAAATTAGTTATACTGTAAGATTACAAGTAATAATTTGAAATTATCATATTTTTTACATGATATTGTAAATGGAGTAAAGTAGTCACATGGGAGTAGATCAGTAACCTGCAATAGAGGGGTGTTAAAATTGAAATAATTACCCTTTATTACACCCCCTTAATGAATCGCTGTGTACGTCACTGTCATAGATCCTATATAAAGAGAAGCTACACTGCGATTTACCAAAAATGTAAATGTACTTTTTCTAAAAATCAGCACAAAACTTTTTGTCGAACAGCAAAGTCATTTTTTAGGCTCATAAACCTATTCCTTAAAACTAATTATCACCTATAGTAGCAACATCATAAAATTTGTTTTTGAGCTTAAGGAATGATGATCCATTCTCAAAAATGCCCTCTTTGTAGTTTTCATTTTTAACTTCAGACAATTTGTACACTATTCTAGACAATTATATATGGGGAGGTAAGGGACATTAGACTGTAAATTAACTGGTACCCAAAGTGTTATTAAAACCTTTTCTCGTTTGTTGGCTTTAAATGTCTTTTAACTAGGGGCGAAGACAAAATCTGCTTATCTAGTCATATGATTATATAATTCATAAGATTATAGCCATGCTAGAGATTTAATGGACTATTACCTAGCCATTAAAATTCTTATTAGGTAGAAGCCTAAATTTACATTATGATTAATTTCGATATTTTAGGCGGGATAAAAGCTTGGTGATAGCTACAATGGACTGCAGACTGCTATGCTATACAACAAAGGGAAAGAAATGTTGGGAGCTGAGTATGCCAGCTAATATCACCGCCATTGAGAAGTTAGATATTCATGGTAAGTTAGGTTTTAGAAGAGAAGTTACTCTTTAATTCACTTTGGCTGTCTGCCAGTCCGTCAGTTTGTCCGTAAAATTTTGATATTCTCGGCTGTTTTTACTAAGAAACAGCTGAAATCTTTGGTGAAGATTCCCTTTACAATTGTGCATCCAGTATGACATTTGAACCTAGTAATAGTGTCTAACTTTTTATCTTTGTGACGTAACAAAAATCGAAGGATGAGAGGGGAGGTGGGAAAGGAAACCCCTAAAAAAGAGATGGATTTTTGTTACGTCACAAAGATAAAAAGTTAGACACTATTACTAGGTTCATGACATTTATTTGGTCCGTCATTTTTTAAAAGACATTAATACTTATGCTTTCCAAAGGTTTCGTGATTGTCATGAGTTATCGCATTTGTCTCTCTCTATCTTAATATTTTTTTGACCACTGAACAATGAATATCTGTTATAAAACTGTCGTATATCCGCCTTTCTATCCAGGACAGCACATGTCAAGGTCCCAGGAAGGTTTATGACTATTTTTAAAAAATCAGGAGGGGATTTACTTTTTCTTTTTGACTCTAAAACTAGGTAGTATGCTGTTATCTGTTTATTAATATAGCTGACCAGACCCAATGAAAATAATCGACAACAACAAATAGCATCAATAAAGTTTAATTTTTAAAAGCGAAGCTTTTCTATAATTAGGGTCGGTCCGTCCGTCCGTCCGTACGTCCGTCACGGATAGCTTTTTTCGTTAATTTAGGCATGTTAGAATTGTCCTATCGATTTCAAATTTTGCATGGTGATTCCTATAATCATTACCAAAATGTCCGTACGTCCATTTTAAACATGTTGATTTTTTTACTTTTTTAAATAGCTTTTTTAGTTAATTTAGGCATGTTAGAATTGTCCTATCGATTTCAAATTTTGCATGGTGATTCCTGTATTAGTTAGGTACGAGTTAGAAAGCGTAGCAACTCAATAATCATTACCAGAATGTCCGTACGTCCATTTTAAACATGTTGATTTTTTTACATTTTTAACAACAAATTTGTATGTGACTTAATTTTCCGATTGGTCTGATTTTTTGTATACTGATTCCTAGGACAACAAGGTACAATATTATAAGCGAAGCAACTCTATAATCAAGTCCTAAAAATGTAAGTATGTCCATGATCTTTATCCTGTATCAAGCAGTTTTTTGACAAATTTACTTACAAATTACCTTTGACTCTTATACATTCGCATTCTGATTATTTAGTTCTGACATTATACAAGTGTTAATGTCCGTTTGTCCTACCATTTTAGAGCTTCGCTTTTATGGATGTTGTCATCCTTGTTAAAATAAATTTTTCGTAATTTTGTTTTATCTTCTACATAAATTTTGATTTTAAGACCATTAAGCTAAAACTCTATTTATTTATATTTAGCTTACATTCCCTACCTTATATACCTCAAATTAATACTGAAAAATCATTTTAAAGGATTAATATGATATGTACATGGTGAGAAACAGACGTACAGACGTAAAATACATATTTGTCGTCTTTTAATGCTTGTATCAAGTTTAAGTGTTTTATCCTTAACCTTCTGGGGGATATACCACTTGTCAAATAGCTTGATTATTATTTTATCTATAATTTTATTTTCAGCACGGGGATTGAATCTTACGGCTGTGGCGATAGCTTCCGGTCATCTACTCATCTACAACGATAAAAACCTGGTCGACCATTTTAAGGTATACTATTTTTTGTTTGAGTAATTTTGAACTTTTACCTTAAAAGATACATGGTAAAACTTTGCCAGGATGGCTTTTTAAACCGATTAATATCCGCTGGATTAGAACTGGTACTCCGCTATACTAAAAATCATCTATAGCATCGTATTGCGGAAAAAATCCACGAACATTAAAATAAAAATGACAAAACTGGTTTAAAGCTTTTTCATTTTTATATCCGCGAAAAGCTGTCTATGATACGATACGATAATAACTATTCAACATACCAAACATTGAAAAATTCAATTAGGTTATTTGGCATTTTTTTTGTAACTTATGTTTAGAGTTTGGGTCAGAAATTTTATTTTCCTAGTTGGTTAAAAACAATAAAAGCCATATATTGCTAAAAAGACAAATAAGTTATATAAAAGAAATACAACAAGAACACTTTGTATGCAAAGTTGTCTTAACCTCTTTTCGAGGAAGCTTTGTGTTTATCAAGTTCGAAATTAATTCCTTATCATTATCCTAAAACTAAGCGCAAATGTCGTCTTTTTTGGCTTTCCTTTGATAATGTGACGCGGCATGGATTGTTTGTATATTTTGATGCGCACGTTCGTTACTTTTGATTTACTGTCCAAGAAGTTGGTGAATAGTTCTGTTAATTTCAACGAGCTCCTGGTGCTGTTGGCGGAGGTTAGCAAGTTGATGAATAGCAGACCGTTGACGATAGAAGCTGCGAACGACGTGGAGAATTGGCGGCTGATTACCCCTGGCCAGCTGCTGGGAAATGTTGACCGCCAGCCGTTGTGCAATGTGGCGATGAAACCGGAGGACCAAATTTCCTCCAGGTTGAAGTTGTTAGAAGATTTGTCTGCCCAGTTTTGGACTGCCTACCGCCAGGAGATCCTACCGAAGATATTACGGATGTCCAAGTGGAAGGATGAGATGGCGGAGCCACTAGCTGACGGAGATATAGTTCTGGTTACGAGTACCAATCCGCTGATGAGATGTTTGAGGATGGGCCGAGTGACGAGAATTGAGGATGGGAGAAAGACTGCAAGAGTCTTGTTCAGGCTGACAGATAAATCTCCCCTGGAAGAACATGCTGTATCAGTCAGGCAGTTGTTAAAAATTATGATTAATAATTGATTCTTATTTTATGGAAATTGAGATTTTTTTAGTAAAAAAGCCACATTTTTCATATGCCTATTTTTATGCCTAAAATAAGAATCAAATGAAAGGCGATTAAATTTTATTCTATTTCATATGCTCAAATTTAATTTTATTGAGTTTAAATTCTTCTTAAAAGTACAATTCATTATAAAACTTACCTGAAAAGTTTACCAAAAAAGAATAAATGTGTCGAGGTTGCGTGATTCGATATTTATTCTAAGAGAAAAATCAAGTATTTTTAGCAGATTTTTTTAAAATTATATATGAATTTCAATCAAGTAAAACATTTTTTATTCAGATCAAGGAATGATTGAAAATTCATATTAAAAGTTTCATATTTTTTTTACAAAGAAAAATTTATATTTTTTTTATAATTCCGATGAAAATTCTAACGAAGATATTATTATTTTGCTATTCTTTAAGTATTAAAAAGTTTTATTGTTGATTAAGATAGTACAGTTCTTATTCATTAAGTTTGAAAAACTTTCTGCCCAAGGATTTTGAAATATTTTTTCTTACTACTCTTTTTGATACTTAACAAATTTAGTTTTAAGTACCTATAAATCTTAATTTTCTTGTCTAAGATTTATTTCGTTTTATTTTACCATTATTGTTTACATTTCAACCTGATTTCGTAGGTACTTATTGATTTATTATAATGATTTATTACCTATTGATTATGAAATGATTATTATTTAGTATAGTTGTTATATTTACAACATCATGATTAATAGGATTATCTATTTTAGGATTTGTGTATGTGATCTTGTGATTGTCATGTGCATGGAATGTTGTATGGTACAAACCAATCCCCATCCTTCTATCCTAAAATGTGAGGTATTATGAGTCCTAGTGAGGAGTATAATATTGTGTATGCATTTCACGGGGTTTCATTTAGTTAGGAGCAAAATTGTCACGTTTTCGGGATGTGGCCATTCTCATGTGATTATGGTGAGTTGAGTTTAGTGAGAAATGTTGCTAGTGCTCAGCGCAAAAAAACCTTGAATCTCGTTAAGGAAGTTAATTTGACTTTCAAACGGGGGGTGTGTCTTAACCTCTTTTCGAGGAAGCTTTGTGTTTATCAAGTTCGAAATTAATTCCTTATCATTATCCTAAAACTAAGCACAAATGTCGTCTTTTTTGGCTTTCCTTTGATAATGTGACGCGGCATGGATTGTTTGTATATTTTGATGCGCACGTTCGTTACTTTTGAATGAGATATGAGTGTGTGAAGATTTCGGAGAAGAAAATTGGGCCTATCATTGGTCTCATAGTGTGTGAACGACCCTAGTATACCAGGGATTTGAAACCATAAGAACTTCAGGTAGAATTTGTTAATTTTATTAGGAAGAATGGTGTATAGGACGATTATATGTAGTTTAAAAAAGGCTTTAGCCAGCTAAACATGAAACTTAATAATGATTAATATATGTTTTAGTATTTTTTATGTGCCTTTATTTTTGCATTTAACAATGATTTATTAAACCAAATAATTTTCCTTTAAAGCCAAAGTTTCCAAAGATTTTAATCGTAGAGAAAAATGATTTTTAAAAAGCAAATAAGATTACGTGGTTATAAATAACTGGAATTATGAACTAATTGATTTTGTAATTTCAGGACTTTGAAATAATTTCATCAATAAATCTATATTCAAACCTGCTGTTGAAACTTGATGGTTCCTGGTATTGGGGGTTTGTATGTTCGCCAACAGATCTCGTGAACTTCCCGCTAATTCGGAAGTCAAACTCAACCAAAGTGTCATGGTTGAGACAAAAGTAAATAATCTATAATACAAAGTAGAACGATATCTGTCTGTCTGTCTGTCTGTTTGTTTGTCTGTCTGTTTGTTTGTAGCGAAGGATCTCGCTAACCGCTGAACCGATTGGGTTCTCCTTTACAGGGTAGCTTCTCAATAGTCCCGGGAAGGTTTATAACTATTTTCTTGGGGAGGTGGGACACCCCTAACCCCCTAAAAAGTGAAAAATACCCCCCTAAAATTTTTTTTTCTTTTTAAAAATGAAATTAAAATAGTGGGGTCGACTACCCCTTCCCCCCCCAAAAAAAAATTTACCCCCCTAAAAAATTTAAAAAAAAATTTCTTTAAAATCTAAAACACGAAAAATTTGTTTGGTCAAACCTCTTGGGACAGAGCCCCTAGAGGCTAGGGGAGAAGCCGCTAGTAAAATACAAAGTAAAATGTAAACAGTTTTCCTTAAGTATCCAATTCTATTTAGCTTATCTATTTAATAAATCTATCCATGATCTTTATTATGTTTGTTATGTAAAGTGGAAAGTATATGTACTTCCATAAGGAAAATCGCCCTTATAAAATTCCTACGCTAATTAAGGGTAGTTAGGGGGTAGTATTGTTCCCAATCGAGTTGGTTTTAAAGACAAACTGCGACCGTATGATACCGCAGGAAACCCAAGGTAGATCAAACATATTAAACCTTAACAAAATGATCATGGAATCCTCCTATTATTGTGAACGTTAAAAGGCATGTTTAAATAAGGGAGGGAGATTTAATCTATATCTCTTTTGTATAATTTACTAGCGGCTCCGCCCCTACACATCTTTAGAGTCGCTGAAGAGAATGTTGTTGGGAGGGGTCAAAGTCGAATTAAGTTTTTTATTGGGAGGAGGGGAGGGGGTTAAATTTTCTTGTGACAATTTCTCTTTAGAGGGTGGCGGTACCATCCTCCAAGGTTGTTTTAAAACTTATCTTAACCTATAGGAAGCTTCACTCTAAATCGTTAGCACGACCTTTCGCTACACACAGTAGACAGACGGACATCTTGTTATTTTTATAACAATTGCAAATTTTTTTTACATAAGATGTAAGAATATGGGTTATTCCACCTTCCACTGTCCTAGAATATGGGTCAAAGTCTAAAATCTAATCGATACAAAACAAACATTTGCGGAACCAAAATCAAGAAGTTGAAACTTAAATACAAATGTGATTGTGCATATATTTCAGGTTGATGCGACAATTTCAGCCATTAAATTTGGAAGGTGAGATTGCAATAAGATTTTATATGATATATTGATATAGGTATATGTGATTGTTTACATTTCATAAAAACAAGATGACAACATCTATCAAAGCGAAGCTCTGAAACGGTAGGACACTTGTAGAGTGTCAGAACTGAATAATTATATTAATAATCTATAAGTCTAAACACAGATGATAGTAAATTTGTTGAAAAAATAGCGGAAATATTAGAGCTGCTACGCTTCCTATACCGTACCTAATTGTTATAGGAATCATCATACAAAGTTTGAAATCGAAGGGACAATTTTAACATGTTTAAATTAACGAAAAGAGCTAATCGTTCCAGACGCACGCACAGACGGACGGACGGGCAGACGCTAATTATAAAAAAGCTTGGTTTACCAAAACAGTTCAAGTTTTAATTTTTCTATGATTTTAATGAAAACCAAAAGACAATAACTTTTTTCAATTCTTTATAGTGTACGAACAAAACATAAATTGGTATTTTTAGATAGAATATGGTTATGTTAATTGCAAAATTAATTACTTAACCCTTTATTTATTGTCATCTTTAAATATGTTATATCACGGAAAGGAAACGTAGTAAGGGTTTCGTCGTATTTTTACAGTAGCTTTTGATAGGTTACTTCAGGTTAGGTTAGGTAAATGTTCATGATTGTCAGCAGGGATAGAGCCCCCCGCAGGTCTAGAAATAGGAGAAAAGCTACTGTGAAAATTCGACGAAACCCTCTAGTTCGCTCTCTTTCCATGATCCAATATGTTTCTTTTACATGAAAGGTTTGGACGTGAGGACAATACTCTTGTAATGGTATCAAATACTGGAACAATAAATGTGAGAATACTTAAGAGAACAGCTCAGTTTGAATGTCTAGAAGTTTCATCAGCCCCACAAATTGGTAGGTTTTTAGATTCAAAGCTATTCTATAATTTTAACACGATTTTTTCGGCTGCTAAAGAAGATAGTATGATAAAACTTTTCATGAAGATTCTCAATAGCAATGAGCTATTTTATTCACTCTGCTATTATTGTAGATAGACAGCTATCTGTATGTCAGTTATGCGCTCTCTATTCTTCCATTTGTTTGGCTGTTGTTCTTGCTTAAGTTTCTTAGTTACTTATGGATGTTCACATCCTAGTTTATTATGAGTTTTACAGCCGCAATCTATGTTTCTAATGGTTCGATGAGCTTTAGAAAATCATTTTTAAAATAAATACACTAAAGAAATATTTACCATCATTCCTTGATATACAGTCCTTCATTCAATGTAAATCAATGATAAAAAGTTAAAGATATTATTATAATCAGAAAAGATAAAATTTTCCTAGAATTAATTGGTTAACAGATTCAAAAGAATTTAAAATCAATGACGTAATTATAATTTTGTTAATCAGGACAAATAACAAAGTTGAATGTGCCCAAGAAGACAAAATTATTTGTGGATCAAACTATGAGAGAAAGAGAAAATTCTACTCTAATGCACAGGTATAAAAAAGAACAGTTACTTCATAAAAGTTATCTGCAGCAAAATTCTATTGTTGTTGATAAAAATTAATGAAATGCTAATTCTACGTTTTATGTTAATTCAGACCACCAAAAAAATTCACTTCCATTCTTTTTGATCTAATAAAAATACTAGATTTGGCTCGATATAACTATCTCCCTATTGGCTAGTTTTCTATATGTATATCTATCTATTTCTCAATAAATCTATTTTACTCACCCGGCATTACTATCTAAAAGAAAGTAAATATTTAATAATTTAAATAATTTTAAAAAGTTTTTTTAAATTATATTTTTTTCTTTACATTACCATCACCAAAGGGTTAATAATAATGATTACAATTTTAGTTTAATATTTGAACACACAAAATGTCGCCACAATCGAATTCTTTTAAAACAGAGTTTTCCTAAATTTTTATATTATAAATTAAAATTTTTCTGTTTTATTATTAGAAATTAAATACATCAATATAAGGTAAATAGCAACATGAAATTAAAAAAAGAAATTTATTTTTAATAAAGTAAAATAATGGGTCTTATCGTTCTGGGCAATGAGAGTTTATTATGGATTATTGGAGCACTATGAGTTTTAAACAAATATTCCTTGGAAAACTTGAGCTCGTTTATAGACATTCATTTCCTATATAGATCTGACATGGATCTTGAAGCAATTAAGCAGGCCGTTTTGTACATGTTAAAAATTGGAAGATTTCATTAAATAAAAGTTATCGCAAATATACTTAGTAAATGAATACAAGGGGCAGGAGAGTTAAAACCATAATTTTACGGGGTTCTATCGCTGCCTGGTTATTCTATCCTTTACTTAACCCAACCTTATCTACAATAAGCATAAAAAATACACTTTTTCTTCTTGAAAAAGTCAGTTTGTGGTCCAAGTAGGATATGAAGGAAACCTCTAAACAGTCTACCGCCAGCAATTTTTAAAAAAGATTTGAAAATCTCAATTTATGATAATTCGTAGGGTATTCCAACACGATCTTTACCAGCTACGACTGAAGACCGCCAGATGCTATGTCTCGGCCCTGGAGACCAGCGCCAATCCTGTCTCAGCGGATCCGGATGAACCCATTAAGATATCTGCACAGGTAAATACAAATAGTCATTTTGAAATTACAGAAAAATTCTGGGAAGCAGCTTATAGTGCCTATAAAAAATGACACATTACAATACAAATGACCAATGATAGGCAAGTATACATTTTAATTGAACAATGGTAAACTGTATACTTGCCTATCATTGGTCATTTGCAATGTATGACGTCATTTTTTATAGGCATTATAAAATATAGGCATAAATTATTGATGTTCCAAAATTCTTAATAAAAATATCATTATATAGCTATGGTTGTTGTTTATATTTGTGACTGTAATACTGGCATTTAAAGTTTTATGATGAAAATAAGCATGCGAAATCGGAGGGTGTCAACATCCTACTTATGATCGAAAATATTGAGGCCTGTCATTAGATTTTTTTAACCTTTTCTAGAAATAGATCCACCCTAGCCAAACCCTGTGCACCCCAAAGATTATGTTATTACAAGAATAACAAATTACACTAAAGTGCATCAGATAATTTATAAAAATTTTATTCTTAAATAATCATTCTTGTTAATATCCTAATACAAAGAGGGAAGTCATTTTCTAGTAAATCCCGTAAAGGTGTGTGTTATAAGGCCTAAAAATAGTAGTAGAACGATAAGGTGCTCTATATAGTGGTATTCCCTATTGAATAGAACAATAGGGAAATTTTTTTTTTTTTGATAACCGTACCTGGAATATCTATCATAAGAAATTTCTATCAAACGCTTTGTTTGGCTCAAACTGACAAAAATTAAAATAATATATAATTATAATAATAATGTTTTCTATAGGTACAAGGTAAAGGTTAAGAACAATCTATACCATTAAATAAAGGAAGAAGCCATTCTTTACAGGTTGTATGAGCAGTGAACATTAAAATGAAACTTTAACAAATCATTAATACAATGACTTAGTGAAACAAACCAACACAACAAGTTACATACAGACAATTTTGAAAACATTCAGATATACAATCTATATAAGAAGGTAAGAGATTCAAAGTGGAGGTTGCATGTCATATTCTTTCTTTGCTTGTTGTGTAGTATTTTTAGTCATTTTTAGTTTCAAATCCTATTTTAAAGCCAGAATATTTTTTTTTATAATAAAGATTGACCAAAATATAGTTGAAAAACAAGTTAGTTTTTTGATAATGAAAGTTTAATTTACAGAAAAAAATGTTCTAAAATGTAGTTGTTCACTGTAGTGAAATTGAAATGAAACAATGCACATTGAAACCTTCTACTTCAAAGCAAACAAACATGAAATTCCACAAACATAAAACTAATTTTTGTCACCTTGAATAAATCAACCTGTAAAGAATGGCTTCTTCCTTTATTTAATGGTATAGATTGTTCTTAACCTTTACCTTGCACCTATAGAAAACATTATTATTATAATTATATATTTTTTAAATTTTAGTCAGTTTGAGCCAAACAAAGCGTTTGATAGAAATTTCTTATTTTTTAAAGATATTCCAGGTACGGTTATAAAAAAAAAAAAAAATTTCCCTATTGTTCTATTCAATAGGGAATACAAATATATAGAGCACCTTATCGTTCTACTACTATTTTTAGGCCTTACAACACACACCTTTACGGGATTTACTAGAAAATGACTTCCCTCTTTATCCTACTATATAAAGTAGTAAGCTTTTTATGTATGTAGCAAAGGCTCTCGCTCACCGCTGAACCGATATGGTTCTACTTTGCAATAGAGCTTCTTATAGGTCTTTGTACGGTTTTCAATTATTTTTAGGAAGGGTGACCCCCCCCTCCCAACCAAAGGGGGCGTAGCCGCTAGTTTGGTAAAAGTATGAAATAACAAGGATGACAACATCCATAAAAGCGAAGCACTGAAACGGTAGGACAAACGGACATTACCACATGTATAGTGTCATAACTGAATAATCATAATATAAATGTAATATAAAAGCAAAATTGTAAGTAAATTTGTTGAAAAACTGCTTGATTCAGGATAATGTTTATGGACATACCTACATTTTTAGGACTTGATTATAGAGTTGCTTCGCTTATTAAATTATACTTTGTTGTCCCAGGAATTAATATACTAAAAATCAGATCAATCGGATGATTAGATCACATAAAAATTTGTTGTTAAAAAAGTAAAAAAATCAACATGTTTAAAATGGACGTACGGACATTTTGGTGATGATTATAGAGTTGCTACGCTTTCTAAATCGTACCTAACTACTAAAGGAATCACCATGCAAAATTTGAAATCGATAGGACAATTCTAACATGCCAAAATTAACGAAAAAAGCTATCCGTTACGGACGTACGGACGGACCGACCCTAATTATAGAAAAGCTTCGCTTTTAAAAATGTGTATTTGATAATATAATGTAAGAATTTGAGATTTTTCCATATTTAAATTTGTAATTATTTTTCTCTGATCTTTAGTTGCTTTACATTTTAAATAAAAAACATAAAATATGTAAGATCAAAGAAAACAAAGATGACAAAATCCATAAAAGGATAACTTGAAATAATCATATCAAGTTTTAAATCATTAGGACAAGTCTATCCTGCCTAAATCAACCCTAAATTGTCTATTAGCAAACAGTTATGAAGGTTAATAAAAAAAAATGTTAAAGATGAAATGATTTTCTGAAATGTTTTTAGTTTAGGGGGTCGCTAAGGGTAGTCATTTTTATGATAAGTTTACCTTTTTTTTCCTCTATGATATAGAAAAGTAAAAAAAAGCACATGATTTATTAACATGTCACATTTTTATATTTAACACATTAATACATTTCTGTTTTTAGATAGAATCAATATAGAATAACTGTACATAGAACTGCTCTTTTTATCCTTGTATAAAAGTAACAGGATATCTGTCTGTATTTCATTAGCTTAGGTTTAGAAAAGGTTTAAATATTTTGGGGAGGGTTACTCCACCCCCCAAGAGAAATCGGCAAAGGGGGAAAAAATTAACCCAACCATAGTTTTACTTTTTCTTTTTAATAAAGTGTAGGGTTGATTTATCCCCCAACTTTTTCCTCTTTAAGCCTCTAGTTACTAGCAGTTAGTATTCAAAACATAACCCGCGATCATGGCTCAACACGTAGCGCATCCGCTCGTCTTCGGGGAGGTGATAGGCTCGAGTCTCGGGCCGACACTGCGTCATAACTAAAGACGTTAAGAATTGTTCCTGCTGCAGTTATGTCAGGTGCGCGACATAAATATTAAGAGTAGGGGGAATGCCTTGGCCTAAAAACAGGCGTAACTCATTATTATGCACAGTTAGGACTTCTCAGACAAAGGTCTTGCAATCATAGGGTTGGTTGTCTAATGGATGTTACTTAACCTAATATCCTTGGGTGTTAGAGTATCGCATCCCATTACACGCATATGATGCTAAATGATTACTTAAAAATCGAAGGAGAAGCCCGCCTTACGAGCTAATGGTTAAAGGTAGTATTACAAAAGAAGTTAATAGGTTTTAATATTTTGATAGTAAATTTGTTGTTGCTATAGGGAATTGATCGATAAAACTTATTTTATTTGACCTTAACATTTAAGAGATTTTTGCTTTTGCGTTTTTGAGTCGTCCTTGATTGAAAATAAAAAGATGAAGCAAAATTACTTTTTTCCTTCTCTGTTATGATAATATCTAATTATAGACTGTTTATGTTCTTTGAAATAACACCTTTTTAATTAATTATTTTCTCACTAAATAGAGGATTTTTTTTTGTGCAAAATCGAATAAATATAAGGGTAAGGTTCTTTAAACATTATATATATCTTTAATCAGGGGATAGGTTAACTGAAGATCATTAGGCTATATCACACAAAGTAAGTACCTCTCCTTATTTTGAAATAATTTAAAAATAAGGAGTGAGGGTAATTTTTTATTGCTTTAGGTTAGGTTAGGAAATATTGGGAACTGAGTAGCCTAACAAGGTTAAGGCTCCCACGAAGGAGTTAGGTAGGAGGAAAAACTACTCCACCCTTATTTTCAATATATCTAAAATTTAAAAATCTAAAGGATTCCTGGTGCTCCACCAGCACTTTGTGGGAAAGCATCATTATTTGGAGATTTATTTAGAATTAGATTCTTTTCAACTAAAATACTAATGGATAGCGAATTACTCCCCCCTTAAAAAAATTTTACCCATCCAAAAATAAAAAGCTTTTACGTCTATGTCCATGTTAGCAAGCTAAATTGATGACAATTTCCTCTTTGTCATAATATCCAAGTATATCCTAAATATATCCATTAAAAGACTACGTACTTAATGAAAGGCTACAAGTAAAATTTATCTCTCGGATATGCCATACAACGAAAAGGTATCTTATTTTTAAGGTTTCAACAAAAAATTTCCAGTTCAAAAACACGTTTTCTCAAAGTTCTTCAGATTCGTAGAGACTTTTTATTAGGAAGGGAGGGGACAATGAGCTGTTTATGACACTAGTATCCCAATAATAACATTTTCTTATTCGCTGGCTTAACAACCGTGTGGACTTTAATTGAATTAAGATTAATTGGTTGAGTGTTGTTTAGTTGAATGGCCAAACGTTTCAACAACTAATTGTTATCTACAGGAGGGGTAATATTGTGTATGATCATTGGCGATGTAAATCAATTTATCAGCCATTGTCTTATCCTTTTAGATACCTGCTTTTCACGTGGACAATATCGATTTGATCTAAGACATTTTTAGACATTCTCATGAAGTAAAACCCCACAAAAAATCTCATTTGTAGGTATAATAAATCAGAGCTTATTGAATAGTAAAATTGTACAAAAATTCATAATATTATTGTTTGAATAACTAGGACACTGATAAAAATTAATGATTAAATTTTAAACGAGCTTTAAGTAACGTTTAAATTAATTCCCCAATCATCCCCTGTATCTGAAGCTTTCGCACAAACCTATTTTTAAAAGCGAAGCTTTTCTATAATTAGGGTTAGGTCAGTCCGTTCATTCGTCAGTCCGCCAGTCCGTAACGGATAGCTTTTTTCGTTAATTTAGTCATTTTAGAATTGTCCTATCGATTTCAAACTTTGCATGATGATTCCTGTAGTAGTTAGGTATGATTTAGAAAGCGTAGCAACTCTATAATCGTTACCAGAATGTCCGTAAGTCTATTTTAAAGAAGTTGATTATTTTACTTTTTAACAACAATTTTTATTTGATAAAATCATCCGATTGGTCTGATTTTTGGAATACTGATTCCTTTTAATAAGGTACAATATTTTGTGCGGAGCATCTCTATAATCAAGTCCTATAAATGTTAGTATGTCCTTAAACAGAGTTCTGCATTTAAGAAGTTTTGCAACAAATTTACATATAATTTTGTCAAACTTATATATTCATATTTTGTATATACAGTTCTGGCACAAGAATTAATGTTCGTCTGTCATACCGTTTCAGAGCTTCGCTTTTATGTAAGTTGTCATCCTTGTTCTACCCACGAAGCACTCCCCTCCATTCATTTCAAAATCCTGAGGGGCTCTTCTAACCTATAATAATTTATTTAAAAAATACTTTTGATGTCTCAATGCAATTTTAGGGAACCCGCCAACAAATTACTAGTTTACCTATAAATTATTTAATCTATGGTAATGTCTATCTATCTAAATACTATGACAGGTGTAAGTTAACGTGACTCTTACATGTAAAGACATGTACTTGCATGTAAATACATGTGCCAACAACCATGGAGGGACGGGACATTGGCTTGTTTATTACTTTAATCCCGAAAGTTTTATTTAGCGTTTTCTTATTAGTTGGTTTAACAACTTTGGTTATTTTTATTGAATATTGATTGCTTGATTCATTATCTCGAGTGTCAAAACGTTTTTACTACTAATTATTAATCTATAGAAAGGGTTAATTTGTTTATCATCATGGGGGTATGTACATCAATTTATTAGCCATTGTCTTATCCCTTTAGATACCTGGGACATTTGGTTGTTTATTACATTAGGCCCCAAAATTTTATAATGACGTTTTTATAAAAGTTGGCTTGGGGACTTTATTGAATTTTAATTGGTTTATTCATGTTGAGTGTAGAAACGTTTCAACCACTAATTGTAATCTACAGAAGGGAGATTATGTATCACCATTGGGGATGTACATCAATTTATTAGCCAATGTTCTATACTTTTAGATCCTTGGCAAACAGAATAACTATTGCTAACCCAGCCTGCAGAAAACAAAGAATTTTAAAATCTAACTGTTAATAGTTTAATGCAGAACTTTATATATTTTATGCACCAAAAAGAAAACAATGGTTGACATAATAAGAACTCATAAACTGTCGCAGATATTATCACGAACAAAAACCTATAAATTACCATTTGAATTGTATGCAACAAACAAATAAAAGTACCGTTTGTACTACTACAGCGCCTACGCCCCCCTAGAGACCTATAGAGACATTTTTGTATTTAGGGGGGATAAGGTCGACCATTTACTTTTAATTTTAGTTTGAAAACGGAAAAGGAAAAATTGTTATTTTTCTTAATTTAACATTTCATTACAGGAACTATCACAAAAGAACAATGTAAAATCTCTTTTAATAGTTTCTTTATGATCTTGAATATGATGTAAATTAAACTGAAATTCAACAATAAACACATACCAACACAATCCTTATAATAAAGTAACAGGATGTCTATTTGTTTGTCTGTGTGTTTGTATGTTTGTATCAGAGGATCTCGCTAACCGCGGAACCGATCGGGTTCTCCTTAACAGGGTAGCTTCTCATAGGTCCCGGGAAGGTTTATAACTATTTTGGGGGAGGGTACCAACACCCTCCCAAGAGAAATCACAAAAAAATCGAGAAATTTTTTTTGTAAAGACTTGAACGCAACATAGAAAATATTTACATATATGAAATAAAAAAAACATTTAAAGTGCCACTAGAGGCCTCTAGGGGAGTAGCCGCTAGTTAATATATATAGTAACAGATATAATAGTTATAGAGTAGCTAAATTACATGAAATGTTAATGTGCATTACATAAGTATACTTGACTTTACAATAACATTAATTAAGATTTATACCTTTGCAACTTAAGAGAAAAATAATTTCTATTATTAAAAGCGAAGCTTTTCTATATTTAGGGTCCGTCCGTCCGTAACGGTTAGCTCTTTTCGTTAATTTAGACATGTTAGAATTGTCCTATCGATTTCAAACTTTGCATGGTGATTCCTATAGCAGTTAGGTACGAATTATAAAGCGAAACAACTCTATAATCTAAGTCCGTACGTCAATTTTAAGCATGTTGATTTTTAAAAACTTTTTTAAGAGCAAATTTTTATGTGATAAAATTATCCGATTTTTCTGAATTTGGGAATACTGATTCCTAGGATTACAAAGTACATTGTTATATGCAAAGCATCTCTATAATCAAGTCTTAAAATGTAAGTATGTCCTTGAACAATATCCTGTATTAAAGCAGTTTTTCAACAGAGTACTTACTAATTTTGTTTCGTTCGACTTTTATACATTTATATTATGATTATTCAGTTCTGACACTTTACAAGTGTTAATGTTCGTTTGTCCTACCGTATCAGTGCTTCGCTTCTATGGATGTTGTCATCCTTGTTTTTTTATTGAATCTCATTAAATATGTGTTGTTGTGAATCTACTCTTTAAGTTTGATGTATTCTCATGCTTTTTTATTTGTGTCTATACATATGTTTTGGAGTGAAGCTGCTCTAAAAGTTATCATAAGGAGAACTGTCTTAGCCTAATAGAACAAGTATATCATTAAGAAGAAGAATAACAGAATAATTTAATAAGATTGAGATTAGGAAATAAACCATGTACATGAAAGTGAACTGTTGAAACTTAAAATAGTACAAAATTTAAATCTCTAAGTATATCTATGTATGCATTTTAGAGTACATAACTTGGTTGGCTTGTACTGAAACAAAGACTTTATTAAACAATTGGCATAAAGGTTAATTACAATTTTATTTTATCAGCGGGGTAACTATATGTGCAAAATTTAATTAAGCCATTCATTAGGTCACAGAAGCAAACTTTTCAAATTTTGTATAACAGACAACATTTGTAAACATTATTACACTTGTTTTTTTTCTAGGTTCTAGGCCTAGGGCCAATGTTTCGACTAAGCATAGGCCTGACCAATACAAGCCTGAATAATCCATCAAGAAACCTGGTCATCTCATTCTATGCTGATGATAATATTTATAAGGTAAGTTAACATAAACACACATGTTCTGAACAAATATCTAGTTCGCCCTAAGTATATGTTAATTCTAATTAACATTGTTTACTAGCACATATGTTTCTTATTCCCTCTATTGAAGATTTTTAAAAAATTCTACAATATCCACTTTTTAAAAGCAAAGCTTTTCTATAATTAGGGTCGTTCCGTCCGTAACGGATAGCTTTTTTCGTTAATTTAGGCATGTTAGAATTGTCTTATCGATTTCAAATTTTGCATGGTGATTTCTTTAGAAGTTAGGTACGATTAAGAAAGCTCTATGATCATTACCAAAATTTTCGTACGTCCATTTTAATCATGTTGATTTTTTTACTTTTTTAACAACAAATTTTTATGTGATCTAATCATCCGATTGATCTGATTTTTGGTATATTGATTCCTGGGACAACAAAGTATAATGTTATAAGCAAAGCAACTCTATAATCAAGTCCTAAATATGTAAGTATGTCCATAAACATTATCCTGTATAAAGCAGTTTTTCAACAAATTTACTTACAATTTTGCTTTGACTCTTTTACATTTATATTCTGATTATTCAGTTTTCACACTATATACAGGGTGAGTCAGAAAAAACTGAGTTTTCCGATTTTCTGATACAACCAGTAGGAATATGGAAAAAACAATTATAGGTTCTTGTTCTCTATAAAAATATACATTAAACTTAGAAAAGGTGTTTTTGAATATCTCTGAAAACAACGGCGCTTTTTAGATCATAAAGATTTCAAAAAGTGTGTGTGATGACTTTTTCGGCCATTATTTTGTACTTTTTGGGTAGGTTTATTTATAATAAAAAATGTCTACCATTCTAAAAAGATAAACAAACATACTTTTTGATTATTAGAATTTTTATTCAACAAATTGTAAATATTTAACATCTTAAAAATACAATTTATTTAAATTAAATTATCACATTATAAATCAAACGTTTTGTTGTAATCTATTGTTAAGATTTAATACCCCATGACAGGAAAACCAGCTCATGACCGGAAATATTTCATCTTGTTACCTAAATTGCTTCCCCCTCCCCCTGAATTTCCTCAATATTTGGTGCAAGACTAGATTTAATCTCCAAAATCTCCGCCCCCTTTTGACAAATTATACTTGTGTGTTATAATCCATTATAATAACTTCATTTAAATAGGGTGGGGTTTCTAAAAGGCATTTTTATTTTAAAAATTCAAACCTTGATAACTTTTTTATCTTAAGAGATTTTTTTGTCAAAACAAAAAGTTTTTTTTCTTTTTACTATAAGCTAGGTTATTATAGAAGATTCTTTTAAACCACATGCATCACAATCAAGAAATATGAAAAAATGTCAAATTGCAGTATTCTAAAAATGCTTGTGTGAGGAGCCAAAAAGCATTTCACCTTTAAAACTCATTAAAGTACTTTTCTTAGACCTTTTTCTAAATAAATATTGAAATTTTAAGATTTTTTGTATACAAAATAAATGAGTTATTTTAATTTTTCTTGATCAACATTTTTCACACAAGGCATTTTTTGACACCATACACCTATCATAGAGGCCGCATTTTTAGAGATAATGAAAAACACCTTTTACAAGTTTGATGTGCTTTTGTACAGAGAACAAGGACATATAATTATTTTTTCTATATTCCTTCTGGTTGTTTCTGAAAATCGAAAAACTCAGTTTTTTCTGACTCACCCTGTATGTGTTCATGTCGGTTTGTCCTACCGTTTCAGTGCTTTGCTTTTATGGATGTTGTCATCCTTGTTAATTAAAGCATTTTTATCGGTGTCTAAAATGGTATACATAATAATTATTTAAAATTTCAAAGTCCTGATTTGTTTAAGTTTAATTATAAAATATATTATTTGTTAGATGAATGAAATTAAGTGAATAGCAACCAATATATATTTTTCTTTTCATTCATAGAATTAATCATACTTCATTTAACTTTTATTTACCTTTTATAAAGATAAGTTAAATAATAATTTATTTATATTTAGGAAATAGGAATTGTTCAATGATTTTAATAAATAATGACAATAAGTCTCAAAAATGCGGCAGTAAAGAACTAGACTACACAAAAAATAACAGGCTTCTTAGAATATATTTTTCACTTTTTTCAAGCCTTCTCATTTAAGAGTTTTGGTATAAATGTTGACATGAAAATTATGTTCCAAGTGTGCTATCAATATCACTGTATTTTAATCAAGGAATACATGACAGGGCTTGTCAGCCTCAGCCTCAGCCTCAGCTTCAACCTTAGCCATTAGCAGCATAAGCCCACCTCAGCCGCAGTTACAAGTTTTCACATTTGCCACACTTAACCTGAACAACCTTTAGAATTAGCCACCATATATATCACTCATTCTAAGATTAGTTGTATGAATAATACAAATGCATTTCTTTCTGAATGAAAACCCTGTGGTGTATATACTTATTTCCAAACTAAACAATCTAATTTCTATTATATTATTAGATTGACAAGCCTGCAATACTGGTACCTATGCTAGTCCCTGGACTCAACTATGCGTTTGAAACTCTAGTTGAGGTCATATCAGATATGGGAATTTCTGATGATATCATGTAAGTGTTTTTAAATCATATTTTCAATAAAAAAAATAATAATTTGGTAATCTTGACAATTTACATCAAATTTGGCTGTGTTGATTTCTAAGAATGAAATATAATTCAGATAGAGAGAGGACAAAGGTTTTTTTATTACACTGGTCCTAAACGTTTTATAATAATTTTTTATTTGTTGGCTCAACAACTTTGGTGACTTTATTGAAAATTGATTGGATAGCTCATTAAGTTGGGTGTCCAAACGTTTCATTCAACAACTAATTGTAATTTACAGAAGAGATAATTTTGTGTAAGATAATTGGGGATGTACATAAATTATTTGGCCATTGTCTTATCCCTTTATATCTCTGTGAGTGCAGAGATATTTTACTGTATAAAAATCTCCCCAAAAATAACCTGACTTTGTTTCAGTGTGTATGTGAGTAAGAGCAATGGAACTCAACCAATTCTAACAGCGACAATCAAAATGAGGGTGGCTGAGGCAGTATAATATAATATGGTATTAAATTCTGAACCTTTGTTATAATAATAAAAATAATTTTGAATAACATTTTTATTCTTATTTATTAAAACTTTTGTAATAATTTTGTAATCACTCTACACATTTGAATAAACATTGTCAATTAATATTGCTTTATTTCTGTAAAAAAATTATCATTTTATAAAAATGAAATATTTTTTCTAAATTTCTTTAAAATATGCTAATATAATATTTTACATGAAAATCTTTCAGTTGAATGAGTCGGAGGCAGTATATTAAGTTTCTCTTATGAGAAATTATTGTCGTCTACCCGGCTTCCATCAAATTCAAACCTAAAGAAAATGATAATTTATATCAAGAAATTTACATATACAAAAGTAAGAGTAAAGCCAGTTAGGCACATATATCACGTTAGAAAATTTAAAAAAAAAACGCGTATTCGGATTAGGGTAAGCTTACGGTAAAATGTTCCTGGTATCGATTATCTCCAAAAATCTATGAACGCTGTTGGCAGCCAAGTGGCTAAACGTATATGTTGTGTAAGCAAAAAAAGCACACATAAATGAGCGAAAAATACTTATTATAATAAAAGACTTTTCCTGTACATAGTTGGATCTTGGCTATTTCAGATCATTCATAAGGCCTTCTTATGTCGCTTATAACGATGAGCTGGAATAATACGGACATTGAAACATTTGGCAGCTGGCAGGTTTTGAAGTTCATATATTTTTTTGAACAGAATTAATTTGTTATTCACTGTTCTTAATTATTGCACTGAATACATTGTTTTTAATTAATTAGAATAATATAGACATTAAAGATTTCAGCGGAAAACAATTTGTGACTCACCGAGGGGCTTCATCTTCATCTATAGGCTCTAATTCATGTGGATATAGACCACTACGATATAATCTAAATAGATACATATTAGCTCTAATACATGTGGATACAGACCACTACTATATATTCTAAATAGATACATATTAGCTCTAATACATGTGGATATAGACCACTACGATATAATCTAAATAGATACATATTAGCTCTAAGACATGTGGATACAGACCACTATGATACAACCTAAATTATAGAGATACATATTAGCTCTAATGCATGTGAATACAGACCACTATGATACAATCTAAATATTAGAGATACATATTAGCTCTAATACATGTGGATACAGACCACTACGATACAACCTAAATTATAGAGATACATATTAGCTCTAATGCTTGTGAATACAGACCACTATGATACAATCTAAATATTATAGATACATATTAGCTCTAATACATGTGGATACAGACCACTATGATACAATCTAAATATTAGAGATACATATTAGCTCTAATACATGTGGATTGTGGATACAGACCTTTATGATACAACCTAAATATTAGAGATACATGTTAGCTCTAATACATGTGGATACAGACCACTATGATACAATCTAAATATTAGAGATACATATTATCTCTAATACATGTGGATACAGACCACTATGATACAATCTAAATATTAGAGATACATATTAGCTCTAATACATGTGGATTGTGGATACAGACCTTTATGATACAACCTAAATATTAGAGATACATGTTAGCTCTAATACATGTGGATACAGACCACTATGATACAATCTAAATATTAGAAATACATGTTAGCTCTAATACATGTGGATACAGACCACTATGATACAATCTAAATATTAGAGATACATATTAGCTCTAAAACATGGGGATACATACCACTATGATACAATCTAAATAGATACATATTAGCTCTAATACATGTGGATACAGACCATTACGATTCAATCTAAATAGATACATATTAGCTCTAATACATGTGGATACAGACCGTTATGATATAATCTAAATATTAGAGATACATATTAGCTCTAATACATGTGGATACAGACCACTACAATACAAAAGATACAATCTAAATTGAGGTATATAAAATTGCCTAATTTCTTTATATGTTGTGTATTCCTTTTTTGTTGGCTAAAAACATCGACCCTTTTATTTTACTATCCACGGAAATTTGACTTTAATATGATACGAAAAATTACTATTCTTGTCTAAAAATATATAAAGCAATAACATAAAGACCATAATTGTAGAAAAGATTTGAACGTTTTATGACTATAGTTTATAATTAATAGTTTTACAATGATGTGGTCATGTAAGTTAATATTTTGTAAGGCTCGGCACCTTCACAGTAGCCGCCAATTTTAAACCTGTTTTGAAGCATAAATAATTTGGTACTTTCACAAGAAATACTTTGTTAAGTACTGATACCACCCACTTATTTGTTTGAAATTTGTAATAAGAGGGTATGGTTTTTTGTTTGTTTATTACTTTAGGTCAGGTTGGGGAGGTGAGGGATAATTAAGGCATAACAGGAATTTGTGTAAAACACAAAAATTTAAAAATTATAACGTCACCATACAGCTTATTTTTAAGTCTACATAACGGGCTATCATTTGTCCATATGCGTATTTCTGGCCTATGTACGGCTGCTGAGCCCTGATATTTTGTTAAATACAGTTTTAGCTTTGTCATTGTTATAACTCTAGTAAAATATGATTTATAAATTGGTTTTAACCTTTCACAATTTAAGAGAGAGTTGTCAATGTTTGCTTGGTTAAAATTAGAATGTAAATAAAAAGTCTAAGTATCACATATGAAAGACTTTTTAATTATGCTGATTTTACTTTTTTGATGTTTTGCAGGATATAATTATCCTATTAATCTGATTATTTTAAATGGTGATTTCTATGACAAGAAGGTGCAAAATTAATCCTAAAAATGTAAGTATGTCCTTAAACAGAATCACGTATTTAAGGAATTTTGAAATGCGCAAATTTAAAATTATAAATTAATATTCTGCTTATTGAGTTTTGATAGTTCACAAGTAATCGTTTTTCCTATCGTCTGATGTTAAAATTTTAGACCATTTTTTAGGCCATTTACCTTTTATTTTGTTGGCTGAAAAATACTGTGTAGAGGAAGAAAATGGCTAGTAGACATCCCACAGTACAGACGTAAACACTCTTTCCTAAAAAAATGTAAATTAAACTAATTTTCAAGTTGCACTGCTACTCTATAAACAGTTACCTGGAAATGGTTTGCGACATGCGTTGCTACTAAAAAGGAAAAAAGTACATATATGCCAATACAAACCTCTTTCGGCCTCATAATATATTTTACCCATAAGGCCTCTAGCCTTTCCAAGCTCTTTTTAAAGGTTATAATCTAATGTATTCATTTTATTGAGGGGGATAAAATGAGGGGTTTCAAAGTTTGAGGAGAGTAAACACCCTTTGGACCTATAGAAATTTTCACTCTGAAGGAGAATCATATCGATGAAGCGGTTAGCGGGAGCCTTAGCTACAGACAGTAACACACAATGACAGACAGACAGATATCCTAAACACTCTTTGATTTTCATCATTTATTACTTTTGATAAAAAACAACATTAAGGATAACATTTCCGTTAATCACTTTGTTATTGGAAGCAAAGCTATTTTATTATTTGTTAGTTGGTCTTTTTTTAGTTTATTATTTAAACTATATCCCCAGATAGTGAGTGACATTGGACTATAAATTAAACTGTTACCCAAAGTTTTACAAACACCCTTTTTACTTAAAAACTTTTACTAAATCTTGATTGCATGGTACAATCTAGAAGTGGCCAACCTTTTAAACAAATAATATTAAACTATACAGGGTGCGCCACATAAATCCGGACTTTTTCTTATTTTTAAACAAATGAACATAAAATCGTCAATTTTAAAGATTTTATTGAATTTTAAAAACTGGGAAGTAAACTAGGTATATGACTATTAGATTATTTAATAAAATCGCCACAAGCCTCAATCACCGCCTCTACCCGCCCCCTGAACCGCCCCCCGATCCTGGTCACAATGTCCCTGTCCAAGCTGGCGAAGTTCTCCTTGATAGTTGCAATGAGGGAGGTTTTTGTGGCATGGGCGCGTCTATTGGTTCGTGCTTTAGGCCCAAAAGTCAATTAGTTGAAGATCGGGGCTGCTGGGAGGCCATATCTCCTTATGGACGTGAGTAACTGCAGGATCCAAATTCACCCATCTTTCAAGCTACCCTTCAACACGGCGGCTCTCATTTGGGCCACAATTAAGCTAGAACAACGTTTAATACCTTTTTGGAAATGGCATAAAGATTAAGCTAGGGTTATCATCGCAACACATAGTTTTAAGGTTACAAATGGGCCTTTGTAGTCAAGAACGGAGAAATTTTCACGAATTTTCACAATTTTTGACGTTTTTGACATCTCAAAATCTGCCTCGTTTCACTTTAATGGAGTACTACGGCCAAGCCATTTCAGATAGAGAGCTCTAGTCTTTTCGACTGTCTTACTTATGTATCTAACAGTATCCCCAGCAAGTTGCATAACTCTACCTCACCTACAGATGGGCTGAGGTCAGATTTAGTGGGCCTTAGTCGAGAATCCAGGGTAAACTATCAGCGCAATTCGATTCTGCCATGTTAAACATAAGCGCTGCCAGCTCGGAAAACAAGGCCTCCATCGTCCAAAAATTTTTAAGGGCAAAAAGGTAATTACCTAAGCTTTTTATAGTGTGGTCAAACGTCATGATTGGTCAAGTAGTTTTGGTGCTATGGCCATTAGAAAAAAGTCCGGATTTATGTGGCGCACCCTGTATAAGGAGCATATTTTTTACTGATCACTAGGATGTGCATCAATAATTCTATTGTCGTATCACTAAAGATACCTGTTCTCCTACATGCCACAAAATTACTGAATTTATTTTTAAAAAATCTTTACTACCATTGGATGCAATTATCTTTGTCAAGTCCACTCTTGAAACACATGAAAACTATTAATTAACACAATAAACTATAACAAAACTATAGATCATAAAAATGTTTAATTACACTTAAAAAAAGATTAATTACATATGATGAACATCATTATATTATCAGAGAAACAGAAAAATATTCTTGAAAACAAACTGTTAGAATTTAAAAACAAGGATGACAACATCCATAAGTAGCGAAGCACAAAAAATCGTAGATGGAAATACGTACAGGTAGATTTAAAAGGTTTTTACTAAAATCAAGAATAGATTTATTGGATAAAATAAATATGAAACCTTGTTTTATTTTGTATGATGACGATGGTCAAAGTAAATTATATTAAAGATGCTCATAACAATGGGAAAAATTATTTTGATACTGATATCCCATAAAAGTTTGAAAATTGGATCAAAATAAACATATTGGGAAATATGTAAAACATATAAAAATAGCCAAAAACCTGATAAAAGCAGTCTGGCCGCCATGGTTGTTTTCTTAAAACGACAAAAAATTTTATTTTAATATCCTTAAAAACTTTAAAAATTTAGAAAATCGGACCATATACACTGAAGATATGGAAAAAAGTGTTAAATATATTTATAAATAGCCTAAAACCTGCCAAAAAGGCAGTCTGGCCGTCATGGTTATTTCCTTTAAAGACGGGAAATTTAATTTTGATATCTACAACTGAAAAAATTTTGAAAATCGGACTATAAACACTGAAGATATGGAGAAAAATGTTAAAAATATAAAAAAACAGCCTAAAACCTGCTGAAAAGGCAGTCTGGCCGTCATGGTTGTCATCTTTAAAAGACGGGAAATTTAGTTTTGATATCTATAACTGAAAAAATTTTGAAAATCGGACCATACACTGAAGATATGGAGAAAAATGTGAAAAATATAAAAATAGCCTAAAACCTGCTAAAAAGGCAGTCTGGCCTTCATGATTGTTTCTTTAAACGACAGGAAATTTAATTTTGATATCTGTAACTGAAAAAATTTTGAAAATCGGACCATAAACACTGAAGATATGGAGAAAAATGTGAAAAATATAAAAATAGCCTAAAACCTGCTTAAAATCGGTCTGATCGCAAATGATGTTTTATAGTCAATTGTGCTCCTTAATAATGGGAATGTTGTCAAAAAATTTCAGCATTCTATCTTTTATAGGAGCTGAGTAAATCCCATTTCCCCCATAGCGTTACGGACGGACTGACTGACGGACGGACGGACAAAGTGAATTATAGAGTAGCTTCGCTACTAATAACTATTTATATCGTTGTAAACATTACTTTTCATCACATAGAATTATCACATAACCTCTCTTCCACCCAGCGAAACTGTTCAAAAATCAGCCATGTGACGTCATAAAAAGGAGGGAAATGAGAGAGGAAGTGGGATAAAAAACCCTAAAATAGAGATGGATAATCCCTCATTTTAATAACGTCACATGGCTGATTTTTTGAGTAAAGTTATAAGCCAGGGCTCGGCAGCCGCTCATAAGCCATCAATAAGCCACAGGCAAATTTAATTATCATAACTTTAAAAAGAAACTAGATGTAAGAACATCTGAACAATCCGTTCATTAAAATTGTTCAAGCACCCAAACGGGTTTAAATCGGAGGCCTATGCGCGTCTGCCGAGCCCTAATTTATTTTCAAGAACAATTGTCCGTTAATGTGAAGTAAACCAAATGATCTTTCCCAAGACAACATGTGAGATATACTAAATCTAATTAACACATTTAATTTGCTTGTTTGGCGCGCAAACTTGAAAATTTTAGATGTATGTTTTTGTATTACTTTTACTGTGTTAAATCATCTAGAAACAAAAACAATTTGGTCCATAAGCAGCACAGCTAAAGCAAGTTAATAATCAACGCGTTACTTTGCCTAGGTATAAAAGGTATCATCCAAAGCACCTAACCGTTTTTTTTAGCCATTTCGCACAAAGTACCCGAGTGATAACCTCCCCCACTTATTTTTGAAAAAGAGGTTTGTTTATTACTAAGATCAGTTTAGGTTAAGTCAGGTTATATTATTGGGTACTGGGTAGCCTAGCAGAGTTAGAGATCCGCAGGGGTTAGGTTTAGGAAACCACAATTTTTAATTTATTTAAAATAATAGGAGTTGTTGGGGATTTCAAAAGTCACTTTAGGTAAAACCACCGATTTTTAGATCTTGCCAGCAAAAAAAATCACGTCGCTGAAATTTTTTTTAAAAGGTAGCGGCGCTCATTAGAGATTTGATGCCAACATTATATAAATTCTAGGATTTGTTTGTTTTAATTCGGTTTCTTAGATTTTTTGCAAAAAATATAGAATAATATAATATATCTGTTTACAATTCAAACATCAAAAAGATTTTTATATAAATATTTTGCCAATGATTATATTCAGACGATGATTTTCACTAATTTTTGTAATTAAATATGACAAATATTTTTTTATAATTTTTTTTCAAAAGTATCAGTAACTTTAGTAGCGGAGCGGAAGCTACTATATAATTCACTCTGTTAGTCAGTCAAACGCGCTGTGATTTTTCATTATTTTATATGAAAGTGCATCCAAAATAAAAATTTCTTGGTTTATTATGATAATTACAATCTTTAAAATAAATGTAAAACTCTAAGGCCAAAAAGTGTTAGAATCAACATTCTTTCTGGAATAAATAGATATATAACAAACTTTTATTTGTCATTTCATAACAGAAGTTCAAAATATGCCTTTTATAGTTTCCAAGTTTTATATTGTCTGTCCGACCAAAACTTTTTGGGGTTACCGCGATTTTCTCCATTTCTATTGAAGATTCCCGGAGCTAATAATAATCTCATTAAGTTTGTCGATCTGTTTCATAAACAGTGTTTATATAGGAGAAATTGCTGAATTTTACTTCAAGTAATAGGGATTCTGCAATTTCTTGATTCTTGTAACCAATGAGCATCAACTTCTCTTATTTAAAAGTAAACTGCATAAAATTACTTTTTAAGAAATCTTTCACAGGACCATTGACTTAGATTCTGTATACTTTGATAAGATTTCTCTATAAATTTTATGCTTCGCTACTTATGACCGGTTTTATCCACTTGAACGTACCCAATGATTACATACAAAAGAACCTCTTATAAGGATTAATATTATTGGTTGAATAGTTTGGACATTATCAATTTGGAACCAAAAAATTAAAATGAAAAAAAAGAATACATAGTTTTTGAGTAAACAAATAAAATATGTAATACGTGGCTTTGAAACTTTTGTTACCAGTGTAATTTACCGTCCAATGTCCTCTTCCTCCCAGCTTATTAAAAATTTGATTACAAATGCAGCAAGATGAATATTTATTACTTTAGTTATACCTACTGGATTTAAGGAGATTTAAGATTTTAATTTCATTCTCACTATCACCAATTAAATCTTATCAAAACACTGCATAAATAGTATGAAATACGTAGACAAACAGGATTTCATTAAAGGAAATACATGCCTCAGTAACATTTAATTGGTTTTTTTAAACTAGCTAATTTAGATAGTGAGAATCAGAATATGTAATACCAAAAATTATTTAACGAAAAAAATTTACGTAAAGGAGCTAGTACAAGTATATAAATAAAAATTCAACAAACCTCGGATGTTATGCAAAATGTTCCTAGAAATAAAAAAGAAAAGATTCATTTTTATAAGAAAGCTCTGACATGTCTTTAGATACGGACTTTTCTTTAATAAAATCAGTGGTTAACGAGATCTTAACAGACAAACAAATAACTATAAAAGATGAGAGGCTCTGGAACGGTAGGACAAACGAACATTCACACTTGTAATGTGTCAGAACTAAATAAAAACTGTTACAGGATAATTAAATCATACAAAAAATTAAAAAACAGTATGTTCTAATTAATGGTAACGATTATAGAGTTTCTACGCGTTGGAATTCATACCTAACTTTTATAGGAATTACGATTCCAAGTTTGAAATCGATAAGACAATTCTAACATGCCTAAATTTATTAGTTGAGATATCCGGTTACAGACGAACCCGATCCTAATTATAGAAGCTATGCATTTAATAATTATAGAAAAACCTCGCTTTTAAAAAGAACTGCAATTAAAATCTATTTTACCAGATGAAATACGTGGCATTTTTGCACACAAACAAAAATAATATCACTTTTTTCACATCAAACTAATATTATTTTCTTTGTCAACTGTTCAGCTGTAGCAGAAAAGTAATGACTGTGATACACAAAATGGTTTTATATGTTCAATAAAATCTGTCCTTATCTTCGCAGGGTGTCCAAAAAAATACGTTCTCTGAATAAATTATAACAGAGCTAACCTGAAAAAAACTTGATTTTTGTTTAAATAAAATTAACCCTATGACTGAAAAGCTTTTAAAAAGTTTTCGAGGTTTAAAAAGGCTTCTATCTTTCACTAAACTTAATATTATATACTTTCATTCTCTTCGTTTTGCTTCAGAAAATTCGAAAAAGCCTAATTTAATACGATTTATTAGATCAAAATCCTTTAGAATTTTCTTCAAAATCGTTTACAGCAAACATGATTTTGAATCAAATATTTTTTGGACACCTTTTAATATATTGCACTTAAATTAGGCAAAATAAGGAAGTTAGCGCAGTGGCGATGCTTGTTCTAGAGAGTGGTCTAATAATGGATTTATTATATGTGGAGATAACATCATGATGGTTGTTCTGGAGAGTGGTCTAATAATGGATTTATTATATGTGGAGATAACATCATGATTGTTGTTCTAGAGAGTGGTCTAATAATGGATTTATTATATGTGGAGATAACATCATGATGGTTGTTCTAGAGAGTGGTCTAATAATGGATTTATTATATGTGGAGATAACATCATACCATCATTCAAAGTTAGCGCACTTTAGCGATGATAATGTAACAAAGTGTCCTATTCTATGAACAAAATGAAAGCTTTTTTAAATGGGCAATTTATTTTATTCTCTCCCCCCCCCCTTAATTTTAACTTTTGGCACTACCATCTACTGTATCAGAGGGATATTGACCCTGTCAAGGGTGGTAAAGTGAGATGTTTTCTCCATAATTATTATATCCTTAATGAAAGTGATGTAGTGACCAATTTAAGAGAATGCCACAACTCTGCCTTCCACCCTCTTTTGTCTTCTTACGCTCTCTCCCCTGTTTTTAGTAGCGCATCTACTCTGTAGATATGATTACAAAGTAAACCCGACCATCTCACCTTCTATTGATAATCAGATTTTGTGATAATTTTTTTCAAATTTGATAATACTTTTATGAAAAGTAGTAAGGTCTATCCCCGGATCTTGGACAAAGTATAGCCTCGGACAAAGTAGCACCCGGACAAAGTAGCCTCGGGACTTTTACTTAAGAAAAGTAGCCTCCTAAGGAAAGTAGTCTCCACTGTTAATAAAGGTCATGGCCACAGCGGTAACCTATGTTATCCTCAGGACATTTATTTAAGCAAAAAATATCTTCAACTGTTAATACATAGATGGTTTAAAATTTCGTTGATTTTACAAAAAGAGGTTGGTAGATTTTTACAAGTTTTAATTTTGTTTTTACAATTTTTAACATTGTTTTTGCTAGTTTTAGGTTGTGTTGGGTTGGGTTATAGGCAAGGGGGCCGAGCGCCCGCTGCTAGGCAAGTCAGGGGGCCGAGTGCCCGCGGCTAGGCAGGTCAGGGGGCCGAGCGCTGCGGCCATGACCTTTATTAACAATGGAGGCTACTTTCCTTAGGAGGCTACTTTGTCCGGAGGCTACTTTGTCCGAGGCTACTTTGTCCAAGATCCCTCCTTCCCCTTCTCATTCAGAGCCACTAAAAAAAACTTCTTTTTTAAGGCATTACATATAAAGTAGACCAAAAGAGTTGCTGCGTTGCTTACAAAGTAATACGTTATCTAAACAAATTGCTACCAGTGATTAAACACTGCAATAAAAAGATGGATTTTACAAAATTATAGTAGGAAAATGATTGAGATATCTTGAATTAATGTTTACAACTTTTTATATAAAAGTAACAAAATATTTTCTGCCTGTCTGTTTTTCTGTGGCGAATTATATGGTTCTCTTTTACAGTAGAGCTTCTTATGTAGGGTTCTCGGATTCGCTAACTAAAGAACCGTATAAATTGCCCCTGGCCTGGAAGCCCCTATGGGCTAGAGGCTAGGCGCCAATTCTAAACTTACTCTCAATTAGTCTACTTATAAGCTAAATATTTAACCTTTTTGGAGAATAAATACATCTAAGCAGAAATGTTTACAAATATATCTGTCTGTATGTCTGCTATAAAAAACACTAAAACGGCTGGCGGCGAAACGCCCGAAGGTTAGTGACGATGCACTAGTTTATTTAATAACATTATGAAGTAAATAGATTAATAAGAAAAATACACTAGGCTACAATGATAATTAAACAATTATACCAAGGAAATCATTCATCATAGTAGCGAATAATACAAATTAACATATTAAAATATTCTGTAGTTTAACTTTTCTCATGGTTTACGTCGACTATATGGCATTGAATAAAAGTATGCTTGGTTAACATAATATCATTTAAACATAATTCATGTCAACGTTGAAAAAAAGTGAGCATAACTGACTTATTTTCGACATAATAGTATTCTACTGATGTATGTTGAATTATTTTTGATACTTGCACAGTGGCTTTATTGACATAACATGTACAAAATATCGTTTATTTTGGGCCAAAAATAGCCTTTTTTATATTCAAGCCCACCAGAGCCATATACATGACATATATAGAAGCTTTGTTATAAAACTAAGCTTGGCTGCAACAATTAAAGAATTACAAAAACAGATTACGTTAGTTGGCAGTCTTTGCCACATGTGTTTCAACAATTTGTATTAAATTTCAGTTATAACAAGGATGGCAAAACCCTAAAAAGCCAAGCTTGTACGAATGAACAAATCAATTAAGATAATTAAAATCTGTCAACAAATAATCTCTTTTAGAGTAAGAGTGCATTGATAATTATAGGTATAGTAAATAAAAAGTCTTGGTTTCCAGTTTTTTCAAGTGCCATAATCCTTATTCTCTGTTCAATGGACATTGCAGTTGCAAAATAATAATCAGTTTAATTCTGCTTCTTTGGGTACATTCAAAACGTAAATATTTATTTCACGTATGGGCGCATTTTTTAAATACGGTTGAGTCAATATATAAATCTTTAGCAGGTAGAGGAGAGTCAACCCTCCACTTTATTTTTAAGGTTATAGGAGAAAAGTAAAAAAAATAGGGTAATTTTTCTACCATTAATTCTGTTGAAAGGATATAGGTAAACCTTCCCTGGATCTATAAAAAGCTTCACTGTAAAAGATAACCGTATAAGTCCAGCAATTAGTGAATTCATAAGGTAAAGGCAGACAAGCATGTTTTCTTTCCATGATCCGGCATTTTTTTAGTAGCGAAGCTACTCTATAATTCGAAATGTCCGTCCGTCTGTCCGTCCGTCTGAGACAAAGTGGGGGAAACGTGATTTTCTCAGCTCCTATAAAAGATAGACAGCTGAAATTTTTAGTGAAGATTCTTATCACATATGTCCATCTAATCTATACATTGTTTTGTCCATCTGTCTGTTGTTTGGGGTGCTAGATCGATTCCTAGATTTTCATGTTTTCGTTATTTTCTCAACTCCTTTTTAAGATAATGGGCTGAAATTTTCAGGGATTGCTTAAATTTACATTCTATATATTTTCCTTAAGCTTTATTACGTTTTTTTTTTATTAGTTTGGGTGCTAGATCGATTCCTAGATTTTTAGGTTTTCTATGGTTTTCTCGATTCCTATGCAGGATTTGCGGATGAATTTATCAGGAATTTAATATGCTCATAATCTACATATTTTTATCAAGTTTCATTAAGATTTGTCTATAAGTTGCATGCTAGATCGATTCCTAGATTTTCAAGTTTTCGTGATTTCCCTATTTTATCATGATTAATGTTTATTGTATGACACTGCTTTATAGTATTTTTTTCCGATATCCATTCATAATTTTTGAACATCGCTACTTATGGATGCTGTCATCCTTTTTTATTATTAAATTTAAGTCTTTGGATGTTTTAAAATTTTAGTAATTTAAAAAGAAAGTAAATAATTTAATTTATGTCTAAAACAGTTGCACTTTTCTCCTTTAAAGATGAAAGCTAACTAAAAGTTTAAAAATAAGAAATAAGGATAAAAAACATCCATAAGTTAGTAAGCATATAAAATCTTAGATTTACAAACGGACAAATTAATTAATAATTAAAGCAAATGTTCATTGTACTCTGACGCGATAGTTTGATAGACGGACGGAAGACAACGTCTCTGCCTTTTTTTTTATATACTTTAAGTGTAGTATCTTGTTGTTAAAGCTTATTAAAACTCAGGGAGAAAGGAGAGACACTTCACGTAATTTTGCACGTTCTCGTATTTGTTAGCTAAAAACTTTGGATACTTAAATACAAAATATTGATTAATTGGTTAAAACTAGCAGTAGCCAAAATATTCAACCATCAATATACAAAAGGATTTGTTTTAATTATCCATTGTCTTATCCCTAAATATCTTGTCAAAACTGTTCACTTAATTGCGACGCCCCTTCCCGCAGTGCACAAGTGCACAATACCTTATTTCAATTATGTTTATTTGATTACTTTGAAAAATAAAAAAAAACAATTTTAAAATCTCTATATTTTGGATCAATCCCTCCAACCGTCTGGAAGTTTTAACTTTAATCATAGAATAGATTCTCAGTACAATTAGGCAGAAACTTAACTGAAGAATATCTAAAGATCAACTCTCATAATGTAGGTGAGTCTACATAAAGTATCCTGTGCATAAGTATTTTTTTTAATGATTTAAATGTAATTTTTGTAATATTATTTAATAACTGCGCGGTCACTTAATATTCATTAAAACTTCTTATTTGTTGAGTTTTGTTTTTATGGATGATGTTATTATTGTTCAAAATAAAAAAAAAATAAAATTCTGGTTATTAGGTAGATTGAAATTAAATTGTAGATAGTAATGTATCGTAATAAAAAAAGACATAGATTCATTTTTTATTATGTCTAAATAACAGTATTAAGGATCTGTGTGTGTCTGTATCGAAAGATCTCGCTAATTGCTGAACTAACATGGTTATCTTTAACAATGCAGCTTCTTATAGGTCCTGGAAGGTTACATGTGAACTCCCCACACAAAATATTTTTCTTTACTTTTTCTTTAAGAAACTAAGATATTAAATTTCAACTCCCCACCACCTCAAGTACCCCTAGAGGCCTCTATGCCGCTGGTAGTAGCCGCTGGTAAAAAATAAAAGTGAGAGAATAACAAGATATACTCTAATACACTGTTCTGTATGAACACCAGAATAATAGGACAATACCCCTAGCTGCAAAACTGAAAAGAAATCATAACTTTCCAAAAAGGATGAGTTGCGGATTTTTAACCATATAAAAATTTCATTTTCCCCCATCAGTTATCTTTTTTAGAATGAAAAGGCAGCACAAACAGAGATTTCTATATAACAGTATCTGAAAGTGTACAAATAACAGAACTACATATATCAAGTGATTTCTACACACATGGCCAGTATTCGAGTTTAGTTTATAACACTTTAATTGCATGAATATTATCTGAATGTATGTGGAACTTGATTAGCCATTGAAATACTGTTGACATTTCAGAAGCTAAAAAAGTTACAGTAGGTATTAATGAACATGGCACGATTTGGGTCAAACTAATCACCACCACCAACTCTTAATTTGAAAGGCAAAAGTTGATTAAGATCTCAATGGCAGCTTTACATACACGTGTATTATATAATTGCTTTTTTAGTTTTGCACGTTTGTTTTGATTAAACAAACAGCTATTCTTATATATTAAGTGACAATATATAGTGATTCACCACGAAACTTAGATAATATATTATAGGTGTAGCAAATATATACTTCGTAGTTAAAGTTAAGTAGATCATTTAAATATTTTCATGATAGTCATTTTTTTAATGAAAGCTTTACTGCTTTGTGTGATATGTTAAGTCACGCTTCTTTGGACGTTTTTATTCTTATTTAAAAGTCATAGCCCCGATGAAAGTAATCTTAATCTAAAATATTATGAAAATTAGTAAATTACTTATAATCCTTTTTTGTGCAAAACTAGTTGTATTCGGTATTCTATTTGACTATTTAATTTATTGACATTCATTATTATCCTAACTAATCTAGGAAGAAACAGTTTTCTCGTATTCATTCGAATCCAGTGGATAGGAACCGGTTTTCATCCATACGAAAAAACTATGTCTAGCATCGTATTATATCCAGCTTTCTACGAATATAAAAATGTACAATCATAAGATTAAAACAAGTTTTTTTAGTCCATGCCTTCGGCACCTCGGGGCTAAAAAAACTGGTTTTAATCTTATAATTGTACATTCTATATCCGCGGAAAGCTGTTTATAATACGATGTGAGAAATAACTATTATTTATCGCATCGTATCATAGACTGCTTTTCGCGGATATTAAAAAATTTGAAATGATTAAAATAGGGTTTGTTAGCCCAGGATAACAAAACTGGTATTAATTTCATGTTTTTTATTTTAATATTCGTGAAAATGTTCTGTTATTTGATGTTATACATGATTTTTTAGCATGGTTAAAACCGGATATTTTCGAAATCTGACTGGAAAATTAATTACATGTTCAGTTAAAAACCAATTATGTACACTATTTGAAACTTTTGTAGAGAAATCGTATGAACCACAGAGCTACAGGGGAAAATTCTAACAGTAAAAGTCCAAAAATTTACCGTATAGCATATAATAATTGCTAGAACGGTTTAAAAGTTGTTTATAGAGTAGTGTCACAGTATATTTCAGCAGAACCCAGCCCTATACTCTACTGTCACACTACTGTATGGATAAGTAAAGTAAGTAAAACTGAAAATAGTGAAAGTCGTGTGTTTTTAGATAGACTTGACTATAACAAAAAAGTCGCATCAGTTATATATAGTTTGTTATAGGGTTAGACTTACGTGAAATGATTAAAAAAACGTTATAAAAATAAGTATTAAGTATTAAAAGTGATATTTAGTGTACTGTTTAATTTAAAAGATTAACAGAAAACAGACAATTGAAATGGTTTCCAAGAAAGATTTTCTTAATTCCATTTTTTTATTTGATATTGTGTAACATGTAATTAAACTCAGCTGAGATTTGAAGGAAAGAAAGTAAAAGGCAACAACTTTATTAAGCTATTAAATATTGCTTTATAATTTGATTTTTGAAAGAAAGACATGATTGATAAACAGTTAAAAGATATAAATTAGACATAAGAGGTTTTTTTTATAATAGTAGATAAACTTTTTAAAAGCTTTTCTTTATTTAGGGTCTGTCCCTTTTCACACCTAACGGAATGTTAGAATTGTCCTATCGTTTTCAAACTTTGCAATGCGATTTCTGTAAAAGTTAGGTGCACTTTAGTGTAGCAACTATATTTTTTTGCATAAAATATTATCTGATTCATCTAATTTTTAAAACGATTCCTATAACAACAAAGTTCTATATCATAAGCAAGCATTTCTTCAACATCAATCAATTCATATTTTTTTCTATTCTAATTTGTTTAATTGTTTTGCCTGGCTCCATACAAAGAACACCTATAATAGAGAAGCTTTGCAACAAAAAAGGCCGTACTTATAAAAATAGAGATGTACAATATAATTGAGCAAAAACATTAAAACCTTGTTGCAAAACGTTTAATTCTTTTATCTATGTTCAATCTGAAACTTATGGTTATCAACCAATACAACTAAAAATAACATATTTTTTTACAATCATTTAAATATTTTCAAATTTATTATATAATAAAAAGTTAGTTCTGTTTGTTTTTATATTCTAGCCAATAAAAAAGCAACAAAAATCACAGAGAGAGAGAGAGAGAGAGAGATGGGACAATTTGCTGTTTATTACACTAGTCCCCAAAGTTTTATAATAACGTTTTCTTATTCGTTGTCTTAACAACTTTAGGGACTATATTGAATTTTGATTGATTGGTTAATCAAGTTGAGATCTCAAACGGTTCAACCACCAATTTTAATCTACAAAAGAAGTAATTTTGTGTATCATCATTGGGTATATACTTCAATTTATCGGCAATAGTCTTTTCCCTGTCAAACATAACTTTTGATTCAAATTAAACCGTATTATGAAAACTGAGACAGCATAAACAAGCACAAAAAAATGACGTCATACGATAAAATAACCAATGAGTGGCCAGTATAAATTTTACCATTTTAGCCAATTATTGTGTATACTGACCTCTCATTGGTCAACTTTATTGTATGACGTCATTTTGGTGCCACTTTACGCTGTCTCCGAAAACTCTGTCTGAAATTCTGAATAACAAATCATGTAAGTATACAGACAAGTTCAAACTTATGCAAACTTTCTTATTACCAAACTGAAATTAAATATTTTGCAAATATCCTCTGACATTTATAGTGAAGACTTTTTCGCCAAAGTTATTGCAAGATAGTTATAATTAAATTTTGAAAAGCATCATAGTGTACTTTTATTCAGAGAGAGAGAGAGGGGACAATGAGCTGTTTATTGCACTAGTCCCCAAAGTATTACAATAACGTTTCCTTATTCGTTGGATTAACAACTTTGGGGTCTTTATTGAATTCTGTTTGGTTGGATCATTAAGTTCAGTGTTTAAACGTTTTAACCACGAATTTTAATCTGCTGGAGAAGTAATTTTGTTTAACATCATTGGGATGTACATCTATCGACATATTTTTGCTAAGCTTCCTACAAAATTACAGTATTTTTAATAAAAAGGCATTTAAAATATTTATGCTAAAAGTACTTGAATAACTTACTTTTTTTACTTTGCCTTGTTGACTAACCAAATTTTATATTTCATTCAAATTAGGGCCTTTTAGTACACCTTACAAAATTGTGTCCAAACATTACATGTCATAATACGCAGACATTCTGTAATTTTTCCTAGTTATGTAAAGGTACGCAAAAGTTAGATAATTATTTAAACTATCTTGTCCTTTATAGATAAAATTCTACCGCTCTATTTATCAATGACTAGCATGAAAGTACGACATGTATATTTTTGATTTAATTGTTCAATGTTCATGAGTTTGTTATTTTAGTTTTTGTTTTCTCGTATTCATTCGAATCCAGTGAATAGGAACCGGTTCTCATCCATACGAAAAAACTATGTCTTGCATCGTATTATATCCAGCTTTCTACGAATATAAAATTATAAGATTAAAACCAGTTTTTTAAGCCCCGCGGAAAGCTGTTTATAATACGATGCGAGAAATAACTATTAAACATTTTTGTTAGTAGCAAACCAACACTATAACACCTCACTTTTTTCTGTCCTTCCATCTTAAATATTATATCCTACTCTGCTAGTCAAGATAGACTGCTGAATTTTTGTATGAAGATTTCATACGGAAGAATATCCAATACACAAATTTCAATGATAATCGGTCAATCGGGCATATGTATACTGAAATGATCTCCTGACATAATAGCACTTTATTCTGTATAATGCACTGTTTTAATTTTATGATTTTAGCTATTTATGAATGTTGTCATCCTTATTAAACAATCATAAAAATAGTAACATTTTCATTTTGACTCCAACCAACTTATTTGTTAATGTATAATGTATAATTTGTAATTTGTGCAGATGTCCAGTAATTTATCGTAAATGTGAGCATGCAGTGGGGAAGCTTTGTATTAGTTTGTCAGTTTTCCTCCTTGGTTTACGACATAGTCAATTCATGTTCTTGCTTTTAAAACCCTTGGGCTGGTATATGGTTTAGATAGTGGTGTCAACATCTCTTCAAAAAGTACCCAATCAGATAAAGGGATAAATAAAAGTTGAGGCGCTTGTAAACACCTCCCGAGCGCCCCTGACAAAATAACCTATTTTTTATTCTTTATATAGAGCTAGAGTTTTTTAGTAGCTGCGCTACCAAATAAATATTTTTTAAATACTTATTTTGCATTGTTTTGGTTAGGTTAAAGATTAAAGAACCCTCTAGGAAAAGTACCCTTTAGTGAAAGGTACTAGAAATATGGAGTATAGTACCTTTCGTGGCAACGCCCCTTAAGGGGCGTTTCAATTTTCACAGAAGCTTTTCTCCTATTTCTAGCCCCTGCGGGGGGTCTAACCCGGCGTGGTCCTAACCCTGTGGGGCAATCACCTAACTCAATATAACCTAAAATAACCTATCAAAAGCCATTTTCAAAATACGACATTTACATTTACTTTTCTTTAGATTCCTAAATTTAAAGATAAGGCAAAAAATCTGGAATGAGTGGGTTTAATTAAAAAAAATAAACTGATAAAATCTTTTCCCATCGCTGATCATTCATTCTAATATGATCTTTTCTTGTATAATACATTGGTTTGTTTTGTAAATATATATAAACAAGGATGACAACATCCATAAAAGCGAAGCTCTGAAACTGTAAGACAAACGGACATTAACACTTGTATAGTGTCAGAACTGAATAATCAGAATATAAATGAATAAGAGTCAAAGCAAAATTGTGAGCAAATCTTTTTAAAAACCTCTTGTTGTCCCAGGAATCAGTATAACAAAAATAAGAACAATCGGATGATTACATAAAAATTAGTTGTTAAAAAAAGTAAAAGATCAACATATTTAAAATGGATGTACGGAAATTCTGGTAATGATTACAGAGTTGCTACGCTTTCTAAATCGTACCTAACTTCTAGAGGAATTACCATGCAAAGTTTGAAATGAATGGGATAATTCTAACATGCCTAAAAAGCTATCCGTCTTGGACAGACGGATGGACCAACCCTAATTATAGAAAAGCTTCGCTTTTAAAAATCTCCTATTACCAAAAATCGTAGGGGATATAACCATAGTTTATGAATTGATATACAATCCCAATAAAGATAAACGGAATTACAAAATAGCAGATTAGTTCTGAGCCAACCAATGAAAATTAAATAAAATTACCCAAAGTGTTTGAGTCAGTGAATAAGATAAAATAGTTAGAAAAGTTTGGGTACCAGTGTAATTTACAGTCCATTGCATCCTCCTTCCCTACCTTGTTCGTCTTCTTGAATTCGCTCTTTTTTTTACAAACAATTTTATGCCATTATATCAAACTTATATGCATTACAAAAACACCGCCAAATCAATTAAAACATCAATTTAAACCTGGGCTCAGCAGCCGCGCATTAGCCTCAAATTAAAACTCGATTGTGGTTAGATAACACCCCCCCGAAAAGGTGGATTGTCTGTTAAGGTACAAGTTTAGACATCCAGCTGAATTTTAAAGTCATACTATTACGATTTCACGGAGGCTTACATGCGGCTGACGCGCTGCTGCCGAGCCCTACAAACTGACATACTAAGAAATAACAGAGAATTGTTAATTGATAATTATCTTGTTAAATCTTGAATTCAAGTCAAATAAGGATGCATATCAATAACAACCAGTGATATCAAGGGATACCTCAATGCAAGATAAATTAATATTTCACCAATGATAATAAACAAATTTACCCTTGCTGTAGATTAAATTATTGATTTACAGTTTTGATACAACTTTGGGTACCAGTGTAATTTACATTCTAATGTTCCCTCCCTCCCTGATAGCAACAAGGTAAATAAACCATCTCTAGGGAAAAAAAATCAATTAACCTTCTCATTTAAAAAAAAAATAAAACGTCAATGTACTTGTTAGTTAACCAATATTAATATACTAATAAGATAGGTTTAATTATTTATTGGGTTTTAAAGTTTTATGTATACAAAATATATATTTTAACAAAATTTTTAAGAATGACGTTTTAACGAGGTAATAATAATGGTATAACTGGTAAGAACATACAAATAATCCAATAAATAAGATAAACAAATTCAATAACAAATTATAACACTATACATTTTCAAATTAACAAAATTTAAAGACCTTCCGCTTATTGATTAATTAAAAAAAATATTTATTTCGCTCAATTTATAGAATCCTTAGTATACAAATTTAGTTAGTGACATCCAATGATTTTAATAGAGGAAAATAAAACCCATCTCAATAGCGCAGCTACTCTATTAACAGGGTCTGTCCGTCTATATTAAGAGGGTGGGTCTATCCTACTAAACCTTCCTTGTTAGCCGTCTACACCCCCGGCCCCACACAAAAAATACCTTCCTAAAACAATTAAGAGGGGTGTCAATGTGAATCACTAAATTAAAACATAAGTATCTTATGTGAAAAGGACGCTTAATTAATTTAGTTTCACACCTCCTAAAAGCTAACCACCCCCCCCTTTCACCTCCCTTAATTTTGTTTCAAGGGGGTGTTAAAATCGTGGATGGGTGTTAACATTTACGGGTAAAACAGTATTTACACCATTAGGACAAAATCAAGTGATCTCGTGACGTTTCTTTTGCATCACTGACTGACAAACATTCATACAATCTACTACTTTGTAGAGTATCTGCGCTCTTAAAATTAATAGATTTTGATTTTCAGACAAAATAAAAATGTTGAGATATACAAAATGGGTTTTATCAAGATTAAGATCTGTCAAAAGCTTTCTACTAGGAAACCAGAAAATCAAACGTTTTAATTTTTTTAACAATTCAATCAATTTTGGATTTTTTTTCATTTTAAAGGGCGAATATAGGTTTGATATAATATGAGCTTATTTCAAAGGTGCCATTATATAGATTATAAATAACTTAAGGATATTGACATATCTAATTGTATAAGTCTGTTTATAGCTTAAAACCTTTCTAACTCAAGATAATATTATGTAATAAGTGTGGTTCCCTAAGAACTCAATTACCCTAGCATCACACAAGGCTTCGTAGCAAGGTTGAATTAAAAAGCTTTCGTTAAAGGATAGTCGTAATAATGTGGAAACCAATTAATCAGGGGTAAATATACCCATATTCTACCTTAATACAAATTATATAAAGTAAAATATTTAAAAGTTAAAAAAACATCAAATAATGTAAAAAGTAAAAAAAAAATAATTGATAAAATTTTCTTGGAGGAAGAATGATTTCAAATCCCTGTTTTTTTAAGGTTTGTGTGTGTGTGTGTTAAAATTGCGTACATCAGGGTTTTTATATTTTCCAGAATTAACCAATGATCTTTGTACAGAAAATAAACTTTAAGACGTATTATTTACCCTAGTCAAAACTTTTACGCAAATTATTTCTACGCTTTTTAAAAATTGAATTAAAGAGTATATAATCTAAAATAATAAACATTTAAATTATCATTTAAGATGCGTGCCATTGTAATAGTCAATCAAACTTAAGCAAAATAGTCAAAAAAAAGTCTTGTAAAGGGCTAAAATAAACCGTTTGTCGTCAATCTCATTTATCATATGTTCAATTGAAACAGAAAATTGCAAAATCTACTTAAGGATTTTTTTGAATTTTTAAATTTGGCATAGATATTCTAAAAGTATGAAATGGCACCTTTCATGTAAGCTCATATCATATCGAACCTATATTCGCCCTTTAAAGGTAAGGATTTTATTGTGTTTCAATTTTCTGACATCTAAACTAACTTATTCCTGAAAAATTCTCTATTCTCACCATGTTTCCAGCATTTTTAAAATTCCTTATTTATTTCTATATGATGTAACTAGCGGCTTCGCCCCTAGCCTCTAGGGGCTTTGCCCCAAGAGGTGATCAAAAAAAATTAAGGTGAAATTCGTAAAAGGACCAAGGAAATCTCCTGCAAAAAAAAAGGACCAAGGAAATCTTCTGCAATAAAAAAAAAAAAATGGGGGGGGGTTGATTTTTTTGTTTATGGGGGTTTCTCACCCCCTAAGAGAATAGCTTAAAACCATCACAGGACCAGTAGGTATAATCCCTGAAAAGTAGAGCCCAATCGGTTCAGCGGTTACTGAGATCTTAAGCTTCAGATGGACAGACAGAAAGACAGACAGACGGACAGACATCGTTCTACTTTGTATTATAGATAGATAAAATATATCTTTTTCTAAGTCACTAAAATTTAAAACAAAATTACCCTTTCTGTAGATTAGAATTATTGGTTTCAACCACCAACAGATCAAACTTCTATAAATGTACCCAAAGTTTTGACACTACAAGTTTGACACCAACTAATCGAAATCCAATAAAAGTACCCAAGATTTTTGAGTCAACGAATAAGATTACGAGGATTTCAGAACTGCATGTTTTTAGGAGTATGACAAATTTACTTGTAGTTTCCATGGTATTGCTAACTGGGAAGATAGAAATACTTATCAATAATTATCAATATCTCGTGTCTCTATTTTATATTTTTGTATCAAAATCTAGTTTTTATATAAGTTTTGAGTTCAGGAAAATAACACGAAAACATTTTAAAAAATAAAGGATTTGAATATATAACTAACACGTGAATTTTAAAACTACCCAAGGGTTGTAACTTGTAGCTTCCCGCATGGGTTAACTGAGCATTTATAAAAATGGTAAACAAAATTTTGGTTCATCCCTATTATGACATACAAAATTACCTATAGATTTAAGTTTTTGGTAGAAAAGTTTGAAATCCAGATTTGGTTATATAAAGTCCTTAAAGTTTTATTCCAACGAATGAGAGAAGAAAACATGTTTGTAGATCTTTTGTGGCCAGAGTAATTAACAGTCCAATGTCTATTACTCCTCAGAGGTCAGAAAAATAGTATCAAGTAAAAAAAACTTTTAAAAATCACAAAACCTGGTCATTATAATAAACGGTGGTTGACAGTCCGTCTTACAGGCAGACAGAACATGATTATAGAGTAGCTGCGCTATTAAATAATTCATAAATTCTGTTTAAGGCTTAAACGGGCGTACATCTCATAGAGTAGCTCTAATTATACCAAAAATTGTATTTTTTGGATATACAATATAGATATAAATCTAATGTAACACAAATACACACTAATCTTATTTTTCTTCCATTTTCTCTAATAAAACTATTTAAATAGGGAAAAAGAAAAAACACACATTTATGTTTACATTTAACAAAACAAAAAAGTAAGAATCCTTTTATTTGCAAGAATAGAAATAGAAGAATAGAAGCATATTCTGAACCCTTTTTTCGTCAAATCTAAGAAGGAACATTTCTAGCAGACAAAAGTACTGTTTACTTTCGACTCAAGCTGAAGTGGATTCTTAAATTATAGACTCGCTACTCGATAGTGAGGCAAAATTATTTTTGTGAAAAATCATCAAAAAGCACATTAAAAATCTACAAAAATTAAACAAAATCATATGTTAATAACCCTTTTAAGATTTTATTTAATTTTTGTAAATTTTTTTATTCGATTTTGGAGGATTTTTCACAAAAATAATTTTGCCTCACCAGCGAGTAGCCAGCCTAACTTTTTTTAAAGAATCCACCTCGTTTCGAAGCTTTCAAATTTAAACGAAATTTTTGGGCAATTAATTCTGATTCCGCAAAGCTTTCTACTAAGTAAAAATACTGTTTACAGCTGACTTTTAACTATGTATGAAATGAAAAAAAACATGCATTTGTAACAAGATGTGTACAAAATTTCAACCAATGAAATTAAATGTAAGTACCGATGCGATTCTCCTATTGGCTCAATCAGACATTCCCTCTCTTTCTTAGTACCTTTATTTTTGCAAGAAAAGAAGTTAAAGCCATTTTGATCCAATGCCAACCGAAAAAAATTCATAAAATTCTTATGATCCAATTAAAGGGACTGTGAACGTAAATTTTTCTATTCTTAATATCAAATCTTAACATTATCTCATTCATAATATCTCACAGATAGAGCAAAACGCGCTTTTGTTTGCTTAAAAAACGGCCTTTTCCGACGATTTTTATAAGGTAGGGGGAAAGGAAGAAATTTTCCGTATTATATAAAATGTGCATTAAATTGCTTTTTTCTCCCATTATAGCTAAAATTAAACTTTTTCACATAGTTCTAGATTTTTCCTAACAGTTAAGCTGACTTTTAACATAATCCTTGCTTTAATCCAATGTATAGTTACTTAGAAATTGATAAAATAAGCAATATTTTTTTATTGAAAACCAAATACAATAACAAAGCCAGAAACAGGTTTTTTATTAGTATCCAATTAACTTTAAATGGCCCATCTCTAGCCCACCTTTTATTACAAATTTGTAAATAATAAAGACGCAATATTTCTTTATGGACAGTCTGATAAAAGTGTAAACTAATTCTCCAAAGTGGGTTATTTATTGTCCAACACAATAAAAAAGGATATTATTATTTTATATAACCTATGAGATTCAACCCTTTGTAGACAGTGAGGTATTTTTTTGTCAATAATACGAATTTAAAATATGTCTTTATTACCTAATTACTACGTTATAAAAAAACGAATTGGCAATTTTATAGCATAAAATAAATCCTTAACAGTAAGTAAATTGTTTCAACTATATATGACAAGTTAAATATCCCTACAAACATTATAAGAAACAAAAACGTTCAGATTTTCCCTGTTTTTTCCATTTTCCCTCTCAAAATACCATAAAATCAAGGCATTATTTCTGGATATTTTTGTGAATAGGACATTTTTGGTTGATCAGTGTAGTGAAATGTGCTTAGTAAATGTTAATATTTGATAATCGGATGAGAAATTTTTACGTGCACACTCCCTTTAAAATCACATTGAATTGCCGAAAAGAAAAAAATCTAACCGACAAAAATATAATTTAATTTTGCTTCCAACCTAATTTTTTTTTGTTTGATAAAGAAAAGCACTAAACCTTGACACGTTTTGACAATACACAGCTCAGCTACTCTATATAGAAGTTGATCCGTACGTTTGCACAAGTATTTATAATTCTTAACACACGATCTTTTACATAAAAGAAAGTAACAGGTTGGTTGTCTGTCTGTAAATATTTATATATGTGACATACATACATGGGTCCTGAGAAGGTTTTTATTTAAAGATTAGTATGTGAGAGGGGGAGGGGTTGGTATCGCTTAACCCCTTTTGGGCAAATCTTCAAAAGACTTGGAGCAAATCCACTAATAATTTATTAAGGGAATTTCAGATAAATTAAGAACATTTTTGCTACTTTTGGTTGTAACCTTTTTGTTTTGTTCCTTTATAAAAAGGTGCCATAAATAAACCTAAAAAGTAGCCATACCACATGCAAAATAGCCACAAAAAACGCATATGGACTTTCTTATGTAAGCTTCAAATTGGTGTGTGAGTGTGTGTTTGTTACGGGTGTTTTTTTTTATGTGTTTTAAGTGTGTTAATTGTCATCATAAATGCTTAAGAGATACCTTAGACAAATAAATGATAGACTAGTCATACCTGGAATATATAAAAAAGTTTCGCACCACAAGAATTTGAAGAAATGGCAACACAGCAAATGTGTGTCAAAAATAGACTTAACATTATTTTTTTTGGATATATTTTTAAACACAAAGCTATAGTAGTAAATTCCACCTATCGCAGCGAAAGCGTAAATAGTCCTTAAAATGACGCTTATTGCATCCTATTCACCCCATAGCTATACTGACGGATAGACAGAATGTAGGATATAGTAAATTAAAAAGTCGCTTCGCTGCAATAAAAAAAAACATTATGACTAAAAATGTATACTCTAATGCTTAACCCTAATTTGATTATATAAGTTTAATTTAATCTTATCTTAATAGATTGCTACTACATGTACGTATGCATGCTTTGGTAAAAAGTTGAGCAAAAAGTAGCTTTTTTTGTAATAAAGTGGGCAGGGATGTGGAGTACTTCAATTCGGGCAAGAAAACTTATGAAATATATCATTGATAACTAAGTTCGTCTCCCCCTTCCCATCGAAAAAAAAACGATGAGGAAACCTCTAGAGGATACACTACCAGGTCCTATTTTGGTGTACCCTACCTCTGAACCAAATCTTCGTAATGAAGTAAACACTTGTTGCTAATCATTCTACAAACAACCAACCCTTTGGGCTAAATCTATAAAATTCACTAGGTTAGCTTGGGAGTTGTATAAGAAGCTGTTTATAAGAAGCAGTCGCAGGTTTAATTGGGACTGACTTTGAGTTTTCTGGACATAAAAATACAGCTCTACACCCCTGAATGTACGGGTTTATTGTCTAAAGTCTAAACAAATAAACTTTCGTAATTATTTTGTTTACGTTGACATTGTAAACAGTATACAATACATATAACTAAGATTGTAAAAATATCGTGTGTCAAAATAACATTCTTTTTAGTAGCGAAGCTACTCCACCTGTGTTCATTTGTCTCTTAACACCTATAATACATGTTCTTCTAATTTAATTTAAATATCCATCTTTATCTTTTTTACTTTACATTTTTCTTTTTTAAATTTTTTTTAAAAACTCTCTTTGTTTGGCCGTAAGTTTTACCTACTATTTAAAACAGCTTTGCTACGAAGGGAAGTATAGTTCTTGATGGAATTTATCACTTATAAAGATGTTTAAATTACATATACAGTAAAAATCACCTTTTCCTTGAAGTTTTAAAGGGGGGGGGGGGGTGAAATTAGAGCCCCCTACCCAATATCTTAATTTGATAAAACTAGAGGGCTAGAAATTTTGGTGTGGTTATCCTGTTTAGTTAAGAATTTCCGACTAAAACACAGGCAAAGTAAAAATTTGCTGCCTACATCCCTTTAAACATTAACAACTTCTTTTTTACTTAAAAACTTAAAAAGAACTGTATTCTTTTCAGCGAAAATTTATTTTTGAGTTTTCAAAGCATATATAATATTAGTATATTTGATTTTAATGGTCATTATACCACAGGTTTATTAATAATTTACCTCGCCATGTCGAGACGCGGTGAAGAAAACCACATTGATGCAAAAATTGACACGGCGGCAGCTGCCAAAACAACAGAACTTAGATACACAGCTAATCTAAGGTAAATTTAATTCTAAAAAGTCAATAATAGCACAACTTTTATGTAATTGTTTGGTTACTGCTGCAGTCTATCCTCTAACCCCAATTTAACAGCACCAATTTAACATTTTGTTGTTCTAAAATAATCTTTCTATTTCGTCTAGGACAACTTTCGAAGAATGGTTAAAAATAATGAAGAATTTAGATGTCTCAAAATTTAAATCTCCAACATCAGGTTAGGAGGCTTTATTTCAGAATTCGGTAGCTGAGTTGCTTCTGTAATGGCTGTCAAGCCCTAATTTGATTCTTAATGCATCCAATGCTACTTTAAAAATCACACTTTCATCGTGTGGCCTTTTTAAAACTGTAAAAAATTATATATCATAGATTAAAACCAGTTTAAAATTGGCATTAATTTTATTATTTTAAGTTTAATATTCGTAGAAAACTGCGGATATTAGTGTGTACAAAGTTATAGAGTTTTCAACGAATATCAAAATAAAAATAATAAAATTAATACCAGTTTTGTTAGCCAGTCCTTTGGTTTCTAGGGGTAAACAAAACTGGCTTTAATCTATAGTTTTTTATTTTAATATCCGTGGAAAGCTGTCTGAAATACGATGCTATACACTTGATTTATTATTCTTTGTTTTTGTGCTATTTGTTTATCCTACAAAAATTTTATATTTATATTTAAAAACACAATATCATCAAAAAATTTGAATCTTGTAAAGAATTGTATTCCAGAAATTGTTTAAATATAGCTGACGTAAATCTTGTTACATCATAACTAAAATCCTTTAAATTCTTAGAAAATTTCTAATATTTAAAAGATCTTTTCTTTTTATGCAAAATATTTGAATATATCTTCTGGACGTAACCATCTCTTGTATTTAGGAAAATCTGATGCGAGAAAAATGTCTTTGTTTGATCTGTGTCTAGCGGATAAGGTCCAAACTTCTGAACAGGTTAGGAATATTTAGGGATAAGATAATAGACGATAAATTGGTTGTGATACCCATTGGTTATATACAAAGTTATTAATTATTTTGAATAAATTATATTGGTTGTGATTCGGCCAATTAATTCTATTTGAAATTGCCGTAAATTATTTGTTTGGCGTATAGTTGGTGAAAATCTTATTTATGTAGCTGAAGGTAAGTGGGTAAGAAGGGGGGGGGGGAGAGAAATGAGGGAAGAGGGTTGTGGGGAAATTTTCACTTATAATTGTCTGAATCACATTCCCTATTCCCTGGTTTTAACTTTGAACTTACCTAAAAAAACTAACTAGGTTACAGAAGAAGAAGATTCAACAATCTTGGGAGAAGTAACCGGAGAATTTCCAGTTTTCAGACCTTTAATTTTCCCACCAGGGACAGGTACTGTCAGGGATCTGAAGGGATAAGCCAATGAAGATAAATTAATGTACATCCCCCATGATGATAGAAAAAATAACACCTTCTATTGGTTGAAAAGTTTGGAGACTACTAGATTGAAAACAACTAATCAAACTTCTATAAATGAACCAAAAGTTCTACATGGGTATTAACATTGATTCATATTGAGAATAAGTAGGAGCGTGCATGAGTTGTGTGTGTTAGAAGGGTGTGCAAGGAATGTAATTATAAAGAGGGTGTTTTTTTATACTACCCTGGCCAAAAAATACAATTATTACAAAATTATTATGATATATATTTGAAGTATGGACGTTCAAGCTTCTTTTGGGGAGGAGAAGGGGGGGGGGGATAAAACCTATATTTTGATGTATAAAGTGAGGGCTTTAAACTATGGCATGAATTGCCTACATTTTTTTTGGGCGGAGGGGGGGGGGGTAGGAGGAGGGTTTCATAGGTGAAAGGGTTTCCCCTTGGGAGTTAGATTTTTATATTTTCTTTTGGAGGGGGGGGGGGGGGGGTTGCAATCACCAATATCCCATATCCCCATGAACGTCCTTATTTTATAGAGTGGTAAGTCAAGAATATATCTTATTATTTTAGTATGTCATGATGAGTTGGAAATTTATTCGGTGAGCACAAAAATGACCGCTGGAGTTGCAAGTGGCAGGACAGAGATCACTTTTAAGGTATTTTAAATAGCTTAAAAAATTCCATTACAAAGATAATATCAGCGACATTGGTAGCTTATAGAGGCTTAAAAAATGTATAATAGTACATGCTTACATTTTCAGGAACTAGATTGTTAGATTCTTTGATTATAACAATATACCTAGTTGTCCTAGGAATCTTTATTCCATGAAACACACGAATAGGATAGTTGTATCATATACTTTTTTGTGAAAAATGTTTATAATCAGCAAGTTTTGAATGGAGAAATGACTTTCTGGTAAGGTTTATAGAGTAGCTATCATTAGTCATCGTTTCAAGTTTGATATCGAGAGGGTATATAACATGACCAAAGAGCTCTCCGTTACAAACGCACTGAAGAATAGACACACGGACACTTATTAAGGTCAAAATCTATTTTTTTTAGGATAACAATGTAATGCAAGCTAATCTTCATAGAGGTGTTATCAATGGACTTGTCAGGAAGCTTAGGTAACATTTTTTAAAAATCATGAAAAAATGATTGAATAATCTCATAAAGAACGAGTTAGATAAGTTTTCATTGGTACTGGTACCTGTCCGATTAAGCGTTATTAATTAGTGGAATGATTAACATTCATTGCAAATCTTGAACCAGAGACAATTAAAAAAAATTTCTTTCATTTTTTAGATGTAAATATGGACATTGTGATATTGTTTTGGAATCTGAAAAAGAATCTTTAGGTAAGTGATTTACATCTTTAAAATCAATGTTTAAACATTGAAACTGTTATTTATTTTATAAAAGACGATAGAAAAGATATACGTGTGTCTGTCTGTATGTACTACAGCTGTCTTTAGACCAATTTGGTTTCAATTTTGTATGGATTTGGATATTCATACAGTTCTTTGCAGGTTTTTTTTCTTCTATTTTGAAAGTAGATAAACCTTTCAAGAGAAATGACCCCCACTCTCCAATAATTTTTCTTTTAAAGTGGTTTTTAATTGAATTAACATTAAAAGGCATTTTGTTCATTTATACAAAAACGTCTAGAAGAAGAAGATGAGATAGAAGCCACATACCTGGGCCAACTGAATGTGTACACTGGCGGTCAGCCTGAAACCAGTTTGTACGGATGGTGGTTTCCAGTGGGTGGTGGAGCTCTGTACTGCACATCCAATGAGAATGATAGGGTAAGCAAAATAAACATGTGACGTAAAAAGTAGCGCATACGCTCGTCGTCACGGATGTGACAAGTTGAAATCTCGGATGAAACTACGAAATATTTTGCCTTCTGCTACTATATCAGATAACTAGCGGCTATGCCCCTAGAGGCCTTAGTGGCACTTTAAATGTTTTTTTTTTAAATAATACGATACCTTTCAATGTTACATAGGAGTTTCTATCAATATTCTACGATACCGTGCAATGTTACGTAGGAGTCTTTATTCGAGAGAAAAAAATTTCGATTTATTGTGATTTCTCTTGAGAGGGTGGCGGTACCCTCCCCCAAATTAGTTATAAACCTTCCCGGGACCTATAAGAAGACACCCTGTTAAGGAGAGCCCGATCGGTTCAGCAGTTAGCAAGACACACAGACAAACAGACATCCTGTTACTTTAGTATAAGGATAAATATAATTAGCATGATAAATAGGAATGCCTTAACCCAAAATTAAGCTCATAACCATGTACAGCAATGACTTACAAACAAAGATAGTGCAATTAAAGTTTATTGTCAATAGGGTGTGATTTTAAACCTACTTCAAAGCAGGAATAGGTATAACCAACAAGCAAAATAAATCTAAAATATTAATTGGAGGGCAAATAGAGATATCGTCAATTTTACGATGTGTTGCCCCCCAACGACAGCTGAAAAACACGTATAGGTTTCGTGATTTTTTCCGAATTAATTTCGTTATTGGTAGAAGCTGACTTCAAAGGCTGAACTCCAAGTTTCAGATTAGAATTTTTTAGGTCACCCAGGGATGAAGGTTGGGGACAATGGGCAATTAATTCAATTTTCTGAGTTCTAACTCAATATCTTCAAAACCAGATATATCTGGAAAATTCAAAAAATTTAGATATGGCAATCTTTATTAGATTTGTATAATAAGAAATTATTTAACACTGAAAGAAAAGTAATAACATTAGGTTATCCTGTCCTTTTTTCCTGTGAATAGTCTGTAATTCATCATAAAAGGTATGACCTTAGTACTGGCATAAATGGGGTTTGTTTTCATATTTGACAAGGGGTTGATTAGAATAGATAGTTACAGAAGTATCACAGTAGAATTTCTGGTTTATTTCACCCATTCTCAGAAGAAAACTATTTTATTTAAAAACCAAAATAAACTTGTTTTGAATTTTTTTCTTCAAATTCTCTGCTAGTATTTGTATTGGTTAGTTCGGAGATCGGTTTTTAATAAATGCCGCGTTTTTTCGACAATTTTTTAGACATTGATTGATTGAACGAAGACGATGGGAGAGTATATAACATAAGAATTTAAAATTTTAAAATTAATATTTTAGCCATACAACTTAAATCCATTTTCGCTGCATATTTATCAATGCATCTTTTTAGATCTGTATTAGACATTATACAAATGGCTAAAATAATAATTTTAAAATTTTGAATACTTAAGTTGTATACTCTGCTAAAAATCTTATTCCATCTTGAAGATCAATGCCCCGTACGATTTTAACAGAGTATACAACTTGAGTTTTTAAAATTTTAAATTATTATTTTAGCTATTTGTATAATGTCTAACACATCTCTAAAAAGACGCATTAATAAATATGAAGCGAAAATGGATTTAAGTTGTATTAGACATAATACAAATGGCTAAAAAATAATTTTAAAATTTTGAAATCTTATGTTGTATACTCTCCCATCGTCTTCGTTCAATCAATCAAAGTCTAAAAAATTGTCGAAAAAACGCGGCATTTATTAAAAACCGATCTCAGTAAGAGTTTTCTGCTTTGGAAATAATTGTTTTAGCGGCATTCTTTGCGCTAGTACCCAAAGTCTTTGAAATTTGCCAAAATAATAAAAGTTGCATGTATTCTGGTACCCAAAGTCAAAGAATGTCAGAAATATGAATTTCAGATCCATTGTCCCCTCACTTCTTCCCTGAGGTCACCGCACAAATCAAATTTTTCAATATTAAGAAAATGAACATAAAAATTCTGAGAACGAAAAAGTTTCCAATGTATATATGTACACTTAGTTTTGTTATCTATTTATGACCTCTATGATAAATAACAATTAATTCATTCCTAATCTTATCAAATTTTATTTTTGAACATTATTTAAATTCACGATTTAAACACACAAAAATCGTACTTTTTTTCTGTTTACTCTGAAATGAAATGAAACAGTAATTCATAAGAAAATATATATGTATAAATTATCAAAGCTTTACGTTATCAATATGGAACAACGTGATTTTTCATTATGTTCAAATCTAATCAAATCACATTAGGGCGGTTTTACTGAATACCCTTATGTATATAAAGTAGATGAGTTACAATAAAAAAAGTTGTGACCAGGGAAAAGTAAATGTGAAAATTTCCCAAAACCCCCTTTCCTTATCGCTCACTTTTTACCCACTTCCCTTAAGTTACATAAAAAGTTTTACGCCAACTTTACTCTGAATAGCAGCCCCTGGTTTGTGTCATTTGAATATGCATGGATATTATGACTGGGGTAAAAATTGTCGTCAATTTAGGTTGTTATTTCCCCTGTCATTTATTAGTCAGTTCGTTCATCCAGTTGGAGGGGAGGGGATAGGGTAAAGGGGGGGGGGGGATCGTTATTTTAGCCCGCTACAAGTTTTTTTTTGAGATTTTCTTTCCCACTTCTCCTCTTATCCCTCATTTTTATGACGTCACATGGCTGATTTTTTGAGATTCTTTGTACAGCTTCATTTGATGGAAGATTTCAATATAGGCTGAGGGAGATAGTTGTGTGTACCTGTATGCTGACATCAGCACGGGTATAGTTGGACAATGGAAGGATGGACACATGGTGGAAGGACGTCCAGCTCTACTCCAGAGTTTTGTTATGAGTTCAGGTAAACGAAGCAGCTTGACGCTATACGATACAAATAACCAATGGTAAAATGATACTGGCCTATCATTGGTCATTTGTATTGAATGACTTCATTTTCTATTAGGTCCTATAAGCTGTTTTTGGTAAACAAAACAGACTAACCGTAAAAATGTAGAAAATTTTTAGACTTAAAATATCTCATTCCATTCTTTTTATAATAGTAATAGGATTTCTGTATGTATATCTGTGTGTGGTTTTGTGCAACAATGGATCTCGCTATTCGCAGAACCGGTATGGTTCTCTTTTACATTAAAGCTTTTCCTTGAAAGGTCCAGGAAAGTTTCACAATTATCTTAGGATTGGATGACCAACAACCTTCCAAAGAGAAAGAGTCCATTTTTACCTTTTCTTTTTAAAACTAAATTTGATAATCGAGGTTTGACTTACTGCTCCCTCCCAACTTTTTACTCTAGTGCCCTTAGATGCCTGTAATATACTGAAAAATCTGCCGACTATATATACAACAACACGAATAATTTTACACGTTCTAACCGATAACATGGTTGGATTGTTCCTACACAGTCTTCTTAATGGTCCAATTTACTGATTAGGTTTCTAGACCTATTATAATAATTCTTGTTAACATGATTCTAGGCTTGTTGAAACCAGAGATGAAAATTCTGGAGGACAGAGAACCATATTATTATTTTCAATCTACAAATACAACTATAGCACACCATCCAATGGTTACAGATATTTTTGAGGTAGTTATGTTTATGATTCTTTAACGTTAAAGGGTACAAGGATAAATTAATACTTGATAATCTAGCGGCTACGAACCTGGAGGCCTCTAGGGGCAATCGAGTAGGGGGAGGGGTGTTGATTGCCTAATTTTGATTTTAGATTTTAAAGAAAAAATATTTTTAAGGGGTATTTGTTTCTTGGGGCGATCTTTTTTTAGAAGGGCCGGGTAGAGTTACTCCTTCCCCCCCCCCCCCCCCAAATGGTTAGAAACCTGCTTAGGATCTATAAGAAGCTTCACTGTAAAGGAAAACCATATCATTTTAGAGGTCTACGAAGGCAAGAAGCAGTTTTTTTTTATGAGGGGGGGGGGGGGTGGGGGCATCGGGGCGGGTCAATTTAATTCTTATCTGTCGCTTACAGGGATTCTACTTATTTTTTGTCTATGTACTTTTAAAATTAATCTAAGGACCGTTTAATAATAATTATATTTGAAATATGATATAGATAAAACCTTTATAATCCCTTATAGGATTTTTAGATTAGCCACTCAATAAGCTTTTAAGATTAGTGTTTATAAATATTTTAACGTTCAATTTGAATTCTTCAAAACTGAATAATGTTATAAAACAATTCTGTCTTTATAATGCGCAACTTTTGATCAAGAAATTATAAAAAAAAGTATGTGTTAATATCTATATATATTTTGATTATTCTCATGTTTTTGCGAAACTCTTTAATTTAAGTCAATATTTATCTGTAATATCTCTCTTTTATGTTACTACTAAAGCTAATCATCCTTGTTTATCTAACAGAAACTCTTTAATTTCAGGATTATCATGTTTATATATCAACTTCAACCATAAAAGATGCAGGTTTGTCAAACAGTTTACCATTACAGGGATCTCAAGGGATAAGACAATGGACTATAAATTGATATTCATCCTACATGATGATAAACAAAAGTCACCCGAAGAACATAATTAAACGTTGAAAAGTTAGGACACTTCAAGTTGTAACTAATCAAACTTTAATAAAAGTGTTTGATCTAACGAATAAGATAACGCGGTTATAAAACTTTAGTATTAGAGTTATTGTTCGTTTGTCCTCCCTTCTGATTTTAAAATTTAGAGCTTCGTTTTTATGGAAGTTGTCATCATTGTTTTTGTTATTTAACCACTTTGGGCATTAACATTAATTAACTAACATTAACCCTAAATATGTGATACTTCTATTGCTATGCTGCTTACGGAATGAATTGTTCCTGTTAAATTTTAGGAGAAGGCATATTTGCCAAAACTGACTTTGAGGTTGGAGACCTTGTTGCTATCTACAATGGTATTAGACTTACTGAAATGGAACACAGGTTGGTAACTTATGTGATAGGTTCGAATCTCGGCTTAACACCGCGTCATAACTAAAGAAGTTAAAATTATCCTATATTCTGCTGTCAGGTGGTCGACAAAAACAGGCGCAGCTCATAACCATGCGCAGTTAGAACTTCTCAGACAAAGATCGTGCAATCAAAGAGTTGGTTGTCTGATGGGTGTTACTTAACATAATATCCCGGGTTTTTAACTTAAAAGGAGACATTTGGCTCCCTATAGTTATCCTGGGTTGTTGGACCTGGCGTTTGAGTATCATGGACAGCATCCCCGCCCGTTAAAGAGGTACCCCCACCCCTTGAAAAAGGGTTAACCAGGAGGTTTAATGCAACTGCATATCTTTACATCCAAAGAGAATTTCTCTATTTTTTCTTTAACAGTTATACAAGCAGTTTCTATTGTAAAAATAAGCAGATCCTGAGAAAATTACAACTTTTTCTGTTTTCTCAGAGTTAGCAAAGAAAGTAGAAGATCCCCATACTCAATACATGGATGGGAGAACATGATTCTAGATATACCAAAGGTATATAAATTTTTAGTTTACAACGTCAGATAGATGTACCACATCATACTAAAGATATTAATAATCGTTCTTTCTGTTTTTATTTGTATGAGACACCTGACAACATAGTGAGTTTTGGCTTCAAAATTTTCTTTAATTTTCATCCTTATTTTTATATTAAATATTAAACGTAATAACTGCTTAAAATTATTAATCTCAATAAGAAAAATAAATGTTTTATGAGCAATGATTAATGTAAAATATTTTTTTTTGAATTTAGATCTTTCCAAATTTTTTTAAAAATCAGGCCCCATAAATTAATTGTTTACTATTAATCAGAATACTAATGGCATTATCAAATGAGTAATAGGTGTTTTCCCTCAAAGTGCCTAGTGGGCTTAGAAACCCTCAACCTCATTTTTAAAAATAAGGGAGGGAGGTTAGTTTTTTCTGACTAACACCTGTGGGGTTATTAACCCAGAGGGGCGACCCTGTAACATATGTAACCTAACATTAACTAGCCCATGGTGACACTTAACACCATAAAAAAGTTGTAGTTGGGGGTTCACTGTGCTTGACTAGTCACTTTGAGGGTAACCACCCAAACACTGACTGTAAAACTAATATAAAAAATGGGCTATTTTTCTGTTTGTGCAAGCTTACAAACCACATAGCACTAGGTACTCACTGTTTTATATTTTAAGAGTACTATGAAACTAAGTTATTTAATCCTATAAAAATGCATTAATCACAAAATAAAAACTTTAATTGTTTGATTTAATATTTAAATATTATTTGTTTTATAATTATTTAGAAATACCAAAGCTTAAAGAACTACAAAGCCACTTCAGGACATAAGGTAACAATCATTTTATTTTACTTTATTATTATTGTCAAAAGATGTTTAAATAAAAAGGGACAATACAAATATGAAAATTTTCTAATTATTTAAACTTTATTTCTTTACAACTATTTAGTAAGGGTCTTCATTATATGGCTTCGAAAATGAACAATATCCGCTGGATTAGAACCGGTTCTAAACCATCCTGAAACATCATGTATAGCATTGTATTACAGACAATTTTCTACAAATATCCAGTTTTGTTAGCACGGGCCTTGGACCCCTCAATGCTAAAAAACCTTATAATTTTTAATTTAAATATCCTCGTAAAGCTGTCTATAATGCGATACGATAAATAACTATTATGTCATTTGTTTTATCTTTAAAGTGATCTAAGAGAAGTTTTCATCTTATTTAAATTTCTTACAAATGTAAATAAAACTATGATGTTGTTTTAGGCAAACCATTCGAAGAAACCCAATGGAGAATATTTTCTATGTGAACATCCAAGGTAAAAAGCAGGGCTCGGCAGCCGCGTGTCAGCTGTGAAAAAGCCTCAAATTTTTAACCATTTAGATGCTTTGAAATTCTTTTGATTACCATATTTAGGTGAGGTTTAGATTTGCAGCGGATTTATAAAATTAAAAAGGTTGATTTCCCTAAGGCTTACAGGCGGCTGACGCTCAGCTGCCCATCCCTGATAAAAAACATAATTTTTCGCATTCTTTTACTAGGGGATGCAAAACTGAGTTTTTAATGGATAATATAGTTGACGTTACACGATGACAATATTGGTTGAAATATTTGGACACTTCTGGTTGAAACCAAATAATTTAGATAAAATAAAAGTAACAAAAGTGTTAAGCAAGCAAAGCATAAAATAACGTTATTATAAAACTTTGGGTACAAACCAAAACCATGGTATAATTTACAGTGTAATGTGTTTTCCCTGATTTGATATGCGCAAATATGTACATTTTAGGTTATCTTATTAGAATGCAGACAACCGCACCAAAATAAATGTTGAATCTTTCTTTGATCTTGATTTTTTCTTACTTTTTGAACCCTATTGTAAAAATGAATTTTCACCAGAATTTCAACTTTTTTAGCATTCATTTTCTGTCTTAACTTATAATTTTTTTCTTTGGAAGAATATTGGTTTGTATTTAGTTAATTTTTATGATTTGTCCTTTTAAAACCATTTGGTCTAATGGGTCTTTTTAAATACAAATTAGGCCTAATGGGCTAAAAGTTTAAAGATACAGCTTGATATGTCAATCAATGATTGCAAAGAGTGAAGAGCCCAAGAATGTATACAAGTTTATAAAGTACAAGGGCATACTATCACTAAATTACTGCTTGGTTACAAAAATCTTTTTTTTTTGTGGAAAGTTCTCTTTCTCAAAATGATATATGTTTTTTTAGTATGAATAACTACCAATTTAAATCCAGCAAAAATGGGTCGGAAGCAATACTGGAGATGTATTTGAATTTTTCCTTTGAGAGTCTAGGATATTGGGAATAAGAAATAGTTTTTTCTTCTATCAAATTATTCCTGTAACCCTGATCTATGTCAAGTCAATGAAATAACTCAGACTTAGATAGTCAATCTACCACTTTACAGGGAAGAGATAGGATATTACACTATTTTAACACGTTCTCTTATTCGTTGGCAATCATTAAAACCTGATTAGGTAGTTCAAACTACAGTGTATGTTCAAACTTAGCCAACAGTTCCTTATCCTTATAATAAAGTAACAGGATGTCTTTTTGTCTGCTTGTGTGTACCAAAGATTCTCGCTAACCGCTGAACCGATCGGGCTCTACTTAACAGGGTAGCTTTTCATAGGTCCCGGAAAGGTTTATAAATATTTTGGGGATGGGTGCTACCACCCTCCCAAGAAAAATCGCCCATAGAAAAAAATTACCCCCCTACCGAAAATAAATTATAATTTTTTTTAAAAACTAAAATTAAAAATGGGGGGGGGGGAGGGGGCCCGGCAGTCCCCCCCAAAAAAATCCTCCCCCGAATTTAAAAAAAAATCTAAAACAAATTCGACTCTCCTCTCCAAAAGGCCTCTAGGGGCGTAGCCGCTAGTTCTTCATAAGGTACAATATTAAGTGTTTCGTCGGACAGACCAGGGAGGAATGCCAATTGGCTGTTTATTACACTAGTCCCAAAAGTTGTATAGTAACGTTTTCTTTTTTATTGGCTTAACAACTTTGGGAACTTTTATTGAGTTTTGATTAGTTGGTTTATTTAGTCAAGTGTCAAAGTTTCAACCAGTAATTGTAATCTACAGAAGGAGAAAATTTGTATATATCATTGGAGATTTACATCAATTTATCAGCCATTGTCTTATTTTTTTAGATCCCTGAGAACAGCCACGCAGCAAGCCTCTTTTGTAGAGAAGCTGCGCTAATAAAAAATCCTAATTTAGATTTGGTGAGATTGTGTGTGTCTATGCCAAGAAACAAATCAAAGCAAATGAAGAAATATTTGTAGACTATGGATACATTGAGAAGTAAGTTAAATGTTTTATTTGAATTTATCTGCTATAGTTTTGACTTTTCTTATCCTATGGAACAAGAAGGATTTATAAGACGTTATTATAAGCGTTAAATAAAAGTGGCAATGACTGACATGCGGCCGGCATAACGTACATAAGTACTTATGTCAGATTATGACACAAATCTTTAAATAAAAAAAATACTATCTCAATTAACGTTTTGGTAATTTTTAATATGTATAGAATACTTTACAAATTGTAACCGTTATGTTAGAAATCCTTGATTTTTATTTACTTTCATTCGGAAATTCAAAGATTATTTCTATACTTATTAATTTTTTTCGTCTAGATATTTGAAGACTCAAAGTGCAATCGAGGGAATGCTAAAGTTCGCTAAACACGTTGGTAAGAGATTTTTAAAACAAGGATGACAACATCCATAAAAGCAAAGCTCTGAAACGGTAGAACAAACGAACGTTAACTCTTGTAGAGTGTCAAATTTTAATAAGCAAGACATTAACTTGTAAGTCGAAACAATATTTAAATTCCTTTGTTGTAAAATAGCGTAAATACAGTATACAATAAAATGACATACTTACATTTTAAGATTTTATTATATAGATGCCTCGGTTATAATATTCTAAAAAATCAGATGAATAGGTTAATTCGACATACAAAAAGTTGTTGTCATGAAAGTTAAAAAATAGCATTTTTTAAACGGTAACGATTAAAGGGTTGCTTCCTAATTCGTACCTGATTGTTATAGGAATCACCATGCAAAGTTTGAAATCGACAGGATCATTCTATCATGTCTAAAGTAACGGATGGACGGACCGAATCTAATAATAGAAAGCTTCGCTTTCAAAAATATGTAACAAGAATGGTTAGATTCAATTGTTGGCATATCAATAAAATTGAGCTAAACATTTCTTTGTCATTTTTTATTTTTTTTTGTGTTAGTGTATGTTCTATATTACTTTCTATGTTTACTAGATGTTTCCTATCTTGGGACACCTTAAAGAGGGATGGGTCAACCGACCACTTTAAATGAAAAAATCTTTTTAAGGAGCATCACAAAGTAGGGGGGGGGGGGATTTATTTTTAGGACTAATTTATCTTGGGTGTGTTGAGCTACCCTCTCCTAGAATAAATGAAACCTATCTTATTAGTAATAATACGCCCAATGTGCCTTACTGACTAACAAACCAACACACAGGACTTTTAGAGAAGTTATGATGATGATAAAACATGTCTGACCTATTATTTATCTTTTATTCATAAATGTTTCACGTCACGGACCTAGCTTTAGAAACGTGATTTTAACTTTGTGTCCACTTTTCCAATTAGATAGAAAATATGCTTGACGTTTTGCGTGTCTCCTCAGAGTGCCTTATTGAGCACAGAAACCCCCACAACTTTACTTTGAAAGAGGGAGGGTTTTTGTTGTTTATGTTACTGTAGGGCAGATTAGGTTAGGTTATATTGGGTGGTGGGTTGCCCCACATGTGTATTTTAGGGAAAAACTACCCAATCTTATATTGACATTTTTATATTTAAGATGGGGAGGGAGTTTAATTCTCGATAGGCACTTTACGGAAAAGCACAGTTCCATAGTTAAAAGTACACAATTAAAGTATGACTTCCAGACATAGAAGTCCAAGTGGGAGGGGGGGGGGGTAATGGGATTACCCCCCCACATTTAAAATTTACCCCCAACCATTTAGGAAGGGGTATTTACCCCCCCAAACAATTTTGGGGGGGTAAATACCCCCCCCCAAAATAAAAAATCTCTAATAAAAAAATTTTTGCGCGCGAAATATTTAATAAAATTTAAATTACCCCCCCCCAAAAAAAAATTTTACCCCGGGGGTAAATTAAATTTGCCCCTGCCAACAGATTTCAGGGGGGGTAAAACATTTTAAGGGGGGGGGGGGGGTAATTCGTATTTGTGGGGGGGGGGGGGTAAAATGGCGCGCGAAGCAATTTTACCCCCCCCCAAATAAGAATTACCCCCCCCTTAAAATGTTTTACCCCCCCCCCCACAAAAAAAAGCTTGGACGTCTATGCTTGCAGATACAATAACCTTTGAATATCAGCTCTATAGTTTTTCTAGAATGAATTTAAGACAGTTTAAGGCTATTTTACTGAAACATTTTCCTTCCCAATTTAGAACAAAGCACTTATAGGCAAGGGTCGAGGTCATTAGTTATAACATAGGATATTTTAATATGTAAGTTGAAGATACGGTTAAAAAACGTACAGCGTTATTTATACAAACAAAATCTTATTATTTAACCCATTTAACCCAAATCTCTTACGATGATTTAAACAGTAAAACTTATATAATGCTATAAAATTACATTTTACTTTGTAGCACACATATTGTACAATTTACTTATAACTTTATTGGTCTATCTGTTCGTGTGGTAGACCGTCACTTTTTGCATATTATTCTCACTATTTCATGAAATACAAAAACTAAGATCAAATATATTTTATATTTAATTAGTTCCCAAATTATGAATATAAACAAAAACATTCTTGTTTGATTACTATACACAGGTCTCCTTAGCAAAACCTTAGATTTAAAAAAATCTCGAAAGAAACGGACAACAGGGCCTTCAAATAGGGTACAGTGGTGGTCAGAATCCGTTGGAGATTAAATCTTAGCTGCTCCTTCTTGCCAGATATTGCAATTTGAAGTTTTGTGGTAAAAATACTAAAAATTACAAGAATTCCAAGGAGATATGCATAAGAAAACACCTTAATTCATCAAATAAAATGGGTGAGTTTAACATTTGAGGAGTTTATATGTCTCTGCATATGTAAACTACACAGCTTTAAAGAAATTATTTAATGAAAAAGGTACATTGTTCTGTTTACTACTTTAAGCTAGAGGCTGTTACCCTGGAACCAGTAAAGAAAACCTCAGTTCTAGTTTACATATTGCTAAAGTTAATATTTAAAATACTCTCAACCCCTCCCCCACCCTTCAACCCCCTCTTGCAACCCATAAATTTTAGGGGGGAGGTCAAAGTAATAGTATTATGTTTTACTCAAAACTACTTGAAGTATTGAAAGAAAACATTATATGTAAGATTCTTAGGCCCAAAGTTTCTGGAAATATAAGCTTTAGTACTTAAACTTTAGTAGCCATCAAAATATCTTGCAAATATTGCTGCAACCAACCCACTCCCTCCTTCTTAGACCACAAATTATTAGGAGGGGGGCAGTGGATATGGAAAATATTCTTGTGTTACTTTGAAATCACTGAATTATGTTAAGCAAACTTTGGATTTAATCTTTTTTGGGATATTAGTTACTTTTACAAATATTGCTGGATTCCCCCCTCCCCCTCCTCCATCTGTTGGAAGTAGTGGCTAGTGGCATAGGTTTTTTTTTTTTTTTTTTTTTTTTTTTTAAATGATATATTTCAACTTTAGGAAAAGATATCATACATATTAAAATAAAAATCATGAACATTCTACATATACATAAAATTACTGTGTAATCATAAACTATTTAATACAACACAAAATATTAAATAGCTAAATAGTTATATTAATGAGTTGTTATACAGGTTAATAATTAATGACATACACATGTCACTTAAGAGAGGGTTTATACCTTCTTATATTTATAAACATAAATAGATAAGATAGTCACAGTGGACAAAACTGTGGACACAATGTTATAATATAGTTAAAAACATGATAGCACATATAATGCAAATAGTTAGAACAGGTGAATAATATAAACACAACAATAATGATAAAACATCAATAATATTCAACTGTTAGGAGTGTTATGTAGATTGATAATATTTTGATTCACAGATAAATTTTATACTTTGTAGTCTGATACAGTTTCTACTCAATATTTTGATAGAATACACTAAATTGAAATATGGGTTGAAGATATTTAAACCATTGCTTTGCTATTGTTTCTATTTACAGTTTGTACAATGCTGTTTTCATCTGTCATACTATTTTGGCGGAAAATTTAAATTGAAGATGCCAGAAACGATAACATGTCGTCTGCAGCCCGACGCAATACATCCAATAAAGGATGCCTTTTACTCATTTTAATAACTGGTAGAAACCAACAGCCTGAGTAATAGCCAGAGGATAAAAAGTGAGCAGCAACAAACAAATCTGTATCCTCAGCATGATTTGTTTAGTTCCGAGATATTCCCATTGTGCATGTGTGGTGTATAAAACAGCGGTGGTCAACTAGGTCATCTTACATCTTGGGGATGAGGGGAATGATGGGGTTAATGGACCGGATCGGGTCAAATAACAAGCGCACATTATAAATTGACTGGTTTTTTCTTGCAGAAGTAAAAAGGTGGCTTCACTGTTTTTGTTGAAAAAGGCAGATTTATGTTTGATGGTACATGTTAACAACACATGAATTAGTATGGGTACCCATACAATTTTCAACCCATGTTTTCAAAGAGCTGACTGTAAGGGTAAGATTGAAAAAATTCAATCTACACTGGACTGAATATGAAGACGTCTGCTCGCCTCCAATGTCTGTTTGCTACTGCTAGTGGCATAGGTAAATCATATTGTATATTATTAGAAACCTCTGGAGATATTCAGGGTATACTTAATTTTATAAATATCTATTTCAACTACAACCCTCCCAATCTAGTACAATTATTTTGCTATGTAATCTCCTCCAGCCTATTGGACTAATAAAATAATTATTGTCAACCCATTGCTCCTTCCCCAAACATTGAATAGGTAATACATATGAAGCAATTTGAAATCTAAAAGTTTTATTTTAATGTTTGCTCCTTATTGCTATAGTAGTTTCTGAGTAAAACACAGGTGGTGAGGTTGTTTGGAGGGTAGCTGGAGAGGGAGGGGGAGGGCAAGCAATATTTAATTTTTTATTTATGGGGGTGGAGGAAATTGAGCAGCAATATAATTTTTCTGGATGGGGTTGGTTGAGGTTGAGGAAAGGTCAGCAATATTTGTTCAATTATGAAGTAATTATGGACCTTCTAAAGTTTAAATCCAAAAGCACTCTATATCTTGAGTAATCTACAAGTAAATCACAAGGGTATTGCTATACTCCCTTCTATTAATTATTTCGAGGGAGGGGGGGGGGGAGAGATTGTAAAGCAATAGGGAGGGAAAGGGGGCTTGGAAGGAGAATTCAGCAAAATTTGTTAAAATTACTTTTGACGAAACAAACCATATTTGCTTTGCTGCTACAATTCTAGTGGTTTCTTAGTAACACACCATAGTAGTAACCTTTCAACTGCAACCCAACCATTCTCTCTTTACAAAATGTTATGTTTTTGATTTATGAGGGGAGGGGAAGAGGTCAGCAATATATATAAAAGTGCTTTGGGTCCCACAACAATACAAATCCAAAAGCTTTATATGTATCTCTGATATTTTCTTAAAACACATTGGAATGATCTTCTGCCACCCCCCCCCCCCCCCCCCCCATTATGTCAGGACGAGGGGGAGGGGGAGAGAAGGTGGTCAACATAATTTCTACAAAATTTTGGCCTAAAAACCTTACATAAAAAATTTTCCCACTATACTTCAATTAGTTTTTGAGAAACACATAATAGTATTACTATGCTCCCCCCCTCCCTCCAAAGTTGGTAGGTTGTGAGAGTATGGGGGGGGGGGAGCAGAATTACTAAAAGTAACTTGGGCCATATGTAAACTTAAACTTAAGTTTTTTCCAGGGTAACAGCTTTTAGGATAAAGTTGTAAATTGGGCAAACCTCTTTAAGCTTATAGTACCTTATTTATTACTCTTATTAAAGTTAAAAACATCATTTAAAGTAGTAAAAATTGTTCTAAATGGGGATGAAGTGTGTAGTTTACAAATGAAGAGATATCTAAACTCCTCAAATGTTAAACTCGCCCTTTTTATTTGATGAATTAAGGTGTTCACTTATGCATATATCTTTGGAATTCTTGTAATTATAGGCATTTTTACCACAAAACTTCAAATTGCAATATCTGGCAAGAAGGAGCAGCTAAGATTTAATCTCCAACGGATTCTGACCACCACTGTACCCTATTTGAAGGCCCTGTTGTCCGTTTCTTTCGAGATTTTTTTAAATCTAAGGTTTTGCTAAGGAGACCTGTGCAACCTCAACCAACCCCATCCAGAAAAATTATATTGCTGCTCAATTTCCTCCACCCCCATAAAAAAATATTAAAATATTGCTTGCACTCCCCCTCCCTCTCCAGCTACCCTCCATACAACCTCACCACCTGTGTTTTACTCAGAAACCACTATAGCAATAAGGAGCAAACATTGGAATAAAACTTTTAGATTTCAAATTGCTTTATATGTATTACCTGGATGACAGTAGTTCAAAATCTCGGATTTTTTAAAACTTGTTTTGTTCCCCCCCCTTATTTTTGTGCATTAACTGGTGTTTATACAAATGCGCCAATTTCAAATCCCCTACCTAAATTTTTTTTATAATATTTTTTATTAAAACTCAAATTAAAAAGTAGAAAGGCGGTTGACTTATCCCCCTCCCACTTTAATAATACCTAAAGGCTTCTAGGGGGCGTTGCCCCTCGTCCAACTTAAAATAAAAGCTATATCTTGCATTATTTTTTTCAATTAGGTGTTTGAACACGAATTGCATATAGTAAAAATATTTTTTTTTTTTAATTGTTATCCTAATAAGATAAAAGTTATACTTGAAAATTGTTTTAATAGTTATCATTATATTTAGCATTTAAAAAAAAACACCAAAATTGACCAAAATATGCGTATATATTTTGTACTCACTTGCGTCATTTATATTTCAGATTTTATTTACCCGTCATCATATTACCTATTCAATGTTTGGAGAAGGAGCAATGGGTTGACAATAATTCTTTTATTAGTCCAATAGGCTGGAGGAGATTACATAGCAAAATAATTGTACTAGATAGGGAGGGTTGTAGTTGAAATAGATATTTATCAAATTAAATATAGCCTACATAAGTCAAAATATTAACCCTGAATATCTCCAGAGGTTTCTAATAATATACAATGGCCACTAGCCACTACTTCCAACAGATGGAGGAAGGGGGGGGGGGGGAATATAGCAATATTTGTAAAAGTAACTAATATCCCAAAAAACTTAAATCCAAAGTTTGCTTAATATAATTCAGTGATTTCAAAGTAACACAAGAATATTTTCTATATCCACTGCCCCCCTCCTAATAATTTGTGGTCTAAGAAGGAGGGAGTGGGTTGGTTGCAGCAATATTTGCAAGATATTTGATGCCTACTAAAGTTTAAGTACTAAATCTTATATATATCTTTAGTGCTATCTAAAGAACTCTTCTGCCTCTTCACCCCCTTCCAATTAGATTTCATTAGGGGTGGGGGGGGGGGGAGGTGTAGTCATTAATATTTCCAGAAATGTTGGGACTAAGAATCTTACATATAATGTTTTCTTTCAATACTTCCAATTAGTTTTGAGTAAAACATAATACTATTACTTTGCCCTCCCCCCTAAAATTTATGGGTTGCAAGAGGGGGTTGAAGGGGGGGGGGGGGGTTGAGAGTATTTCAAATATTAACTTTAGCTACATGTAAAGTAGAACTGAGGTTTTCTATACTGGTTCCAGGGTAACAGCCTCTAGCTTAAAGTTGTAAACAGAACAATGTACCTTTTTCATTAAATAATTTCTTTAAAGAAACAAAATTTTCTAAATGGGGAGGGACTGTGTAGTTTACATATAAACTCCTCAAATGTTAAACTCATCCTTTTTATTTGATGAATTAAGGTGTTTACTTATGCATATATCCTTGGAATTCTTGTAATTTTAGGCATTTTTACCACAAAACTTCAAATTACAATATCTGGCAAGAAGGAGCAGCTAAGATTTAATCTCCAGTGGATTCTGACCACCACTGTACCCTATTTGAAGGCCCTGTTGTCCGTTTCTTTCGAGATTTTTTTTAATCTAAGGTTTTGCTAAGGAGACCTGTGTATATTTAAATTAAATAAGTTTGATTCAAGTGGTCTTATTTCGTTTCACAACTTAATATTTATAAAACATAATATAAGGTAAATAGAAATAACGTAAAAAAGTATTTTTCTCGTATTCATTCGAATCCGGTGGATAGGATCCGGTTCTCATCCATACGAAAAAACTATGTCTAGCATCGTATTATATTCAGTTTTCTACGAATATAGAAATGTACAATCATAAGTTTAAAACCAGTTTTTTAGCCGGTGCCTTCGGCATGTCGGGGCTAAAAAACTAGTTTTAATCTTATAATTGTACATTCTATATCCGCGGAAAGCAGTTTATAATACGATGAAAGAAATAACTATTCTTGTTTCCTAGGAGGATTTGAAGAAAATGAAACATTTAAACAAGAAATGAAGCGAACCCTGGGATTTTTCAGAGAAAAGGTATTTATGTTTTTTTTTTAATGGAAATTTTTAGAATAAGGCTATGTAAGTGAAAATAAATAAAAAACTTCCAGAGACCATTGACTTTTTTGTTAACTTTCCTAAAGGGATAGTTCTACGAAGTGTATTTAAAGAGTTAAGGTACTTAGAGTAGTGCACTTTTATATGTCTTAGTAGAATATATTAGGCATTGGATAGATATGATTATATGTTAAAGAATTTTTAACATTGACCAGACAAAACTTTTTTTTATTTAACAATATCTAAAAGAGTTAAAGTGATTTGCCACATAAATTACATGAGAATGGTCTATTTTTTTCCAAATATGTATAGCCAAAACACCAATATGAGAGAATCTTTTTCCACATATTTCACAAGAGTTATAAAAAAATTGAACAGGGGTTCCCCTTAGGACAAGTTACTTAAAAAACATAAAAAATAACGTCCGATTCATTACAGGACAGGTTTTCTATAGATTCTTTTTAAAAAAATAAAGAAAACCGTCCGGTTTACTTACAATATACACATTATCTCACGCGGAAATACCAACTAACCATACTACATATAATATATATATATATATATAGACCATTCTCATGTAACTTATGTTGCAAATCACTAACTTTTTTAGATATTGTCAAATAAAAAAAGTTCGGTCAGGTCAATATTAAAATTCTTTATCACAATCATATCTATCCAATGCCTAATATATTCTACTAAGACATATAAAAAGATCACTATTCTAAGTACTATACTAAATATTTTTTTGGTCATTCTTTGTTGTTATGTATATTTTGTTGTATAAAAAGTTTGAAGTTCTATTAACTAGTAAATGCTATCTAAAGTTGTATTTATGACAATAAAGTTTTTGCCATATATAACATGTAACGAAGTTGAAAATAAAAATGAAAAACTCATTTTTTAAGGAAAATTCCTGGTCAAATCTTTTAATTTTAATCAATAACTTTATATTATGCACTAATACGTTATTTAAAATAGAAAAAACTTACAGTTCACTATTTTTTTTTAAAATGCACTTCGTGAAACTATCCCTTTTCGGTGAATCGGTTTGATTGTGATTAATTAAAAAAATTCTAAATGCTATGGTGGTACTTTAACTCCTGTTACTCCCCTACAAATGAATGGAGTGTCGTTCCACCCCCTCCCCAAAAGATTTCTGTACACGCTCCTGATAGGTAGTCAAAAAATTACAAATTAATTAATTCTTTTAAGTGCTTAACTAGAAATAATTAAGTAAATTTCAACTCATTAATTTTTTTGATAGATTTTTTTTCTATTTATAGATTGAAGATATTAAACCTTACCTGGCAGCTGCTAAAATGGCGAAGAACTTTTTGAAGTCATAGAAAGTTGCTTACTGTTCTTTTTGCTTAAAGAAATTTTTGATATTTTTGTCTTTCTAATTTTATGGAATATATATATTAATTATATTTACAAACATTCAAATTCTAAACATAAACATTCTTTTTATTAATTTTTAGTCTTTGTCAATATTTTATGATTTTATTCTTGAATTAGGGATCTATTTTGAAGAAAATTAGAATCTTGTGCAGTTCACGGTTAAAAGTACTTGTTATCTCTGCACAGGCAGTGAAAATCATTATATGCAACATAAAAAGGCCTATAAAGAATCTAAAAAATAAACAAGATTCAATGATGCACAGAAAGAGCTTGACAAAAAAACTCGCAGAATAAGTCTTTTTCGCGCATAAATGTGTGCTACGAGATAACTGTGCATTCATTGTTGAGTATTGGCTATTCCAGATTGTTTGTATGCCTTTTTTTTGTCAGTTACAATGATGTGCAAACATATTACACCATTTTCGGAAATAATCTTTAACAGCACCGTTTTACCGTGAACTGCACAAGATCCGAAAAAAAGATTGTAAATATTTTGATATTTATATTTTAAATTCCTTCAGAATTTCAAATTGTGCATAAAATTGCACTTAGTTGCTTTATTTAATTTAGTGCCAATACGATGAACCTTAGCTTGCAATTAATTTGCATAAGGTTTAATCAATGCTAATTACCAATGCAAATGGTGTAATTATACTTATCAACAAATCAATCAATCAATTACACTATAATTTGTAATGTATTAAACATAAATTTGTAATATATTAAACATATTATACCTATTTTGATTAATTAAGATTTCTTTGTTACTATGTTATTTAATATATTTTATCTACAGTTTGTTGCTATTTAAAGGAACAAAAGTATTGCTTTATTTAACCCCCTTATCATAGACAGAAATTAATCATCAATATCTTATTCTCTTGATTGGTTTGGGGCATTTTTTAACAGAAAAGAATATTTAGCATTTTTTCAATAAATTATTCCTTGTATATGATAACTTTAAATGAATCCAGTTCCCAAACGGCTGGCAACACAGTCTTTGTACACACATCATTTTAATCAGAATTTAGATAGCCTGATATCTAGTTGCCGAAAGTGTACGCAGTTTCCTGAGTGTTTCCTCATCCTAGCTCAATATTTACTACTAGCTACAAATCTTCAAACTTCCCTTAAAAAAATCAAAATTTGAATGTGTAAACGATTTATACAATATACATTATAAATTTGAATTTTTTAAATTTTGATTTTTTTTTTTTGAAGTTTGAAGCTTTTTTAGCTAGTAGTAAATATTGAGCTAGGATGAGGAAACACTCAGGAAACTGCGTACACTTTCGGCAACTAGATATCAGGCTATCAGAATTTATCTATAAGAAACAAGAAATCAGGAATAAGGTATAATCAACAAGCAAAATAAATCTAAAATAATATTTTGGGGGCAAATGGAGAGGTCGTCAATTTTACGATGTGTTGCCCCCCAACGACAGCTGAAAAACACGTATATGTTTCGTGATTTTCTTCCGAATTAATTTCGTTATTGGTATGAGCTGACAAGAAATAGTTAAGAACTTAAAATTTAAAGGAATTACACAGCAAACAAAAACGCGCGAAAAGCATGTTATTTGTAAGCTTTCAAAGATTTCTATAATGTAATTTTCATTAATATTTAGTAGACAAAGGTCGAAGATAATATTTCATGATAATCCTGTATTATCATATTGTTCATTTGATGATCTGATATAAGTTATAAGTTATCCATATAGATTTACTATTGTATTATTTGACACGTGCAATATATGTATTTATATTACTTTCTCTATATTTACCTTGTGTTATTTTATTTTGTAATAAATTGTTAATGCTTTTATATAAATGTTCCTTTCGGTAAATAGTTGGAATTGGGACATCATCTAAATTTTGAAGGATTTTTGTCAAGATTTTTAGAGATGCATTGATTATAGTATCAAATAAGATATAAGGTATGACCAACAATCTAAATAAATCTAAATTAATATTTGGGGGGCAAATGGAGAGGTCGTCAATTTTACGATGTGTTGCCCCCCAACGACAGCTGAAAAACACGCATAGGTTTCGTGATTTTTTTCCCGAATTAATTTCGTCATTGGTATAAGCTGGTATCAAATTAATTTTTTTTCAAACGAAAATCTATCTATTCTATTTGATAAAGCAGTTATATTTTTTGTCTGTAGCTTAAGAGTTCAGTTTCTACTAAAACTGATTGAGTTCTTCTTTTTAAGAAGGTACCGGGTTTGTTCTAGGTTATTTTAAATTTAGATGGAAGTAGTAAGGTCGTTTTAGGTTATTTTTATGATCTTCCCTACCACTTCAAATATATTTTTCTGACATACACCGTCTTACCCTAAATACTAGGGGCGAAGCAACAATAGAAGTCATTAAAATAGTTCAAAATAAAATAAAAATAAAAATTAAAATTAATTAGTAAAACCATTTTAGTTCATTGAATTCAAATGAACTACGAAATTATGTTTGTATCTATCCATCTACACAATTGAAAGCTATCTTCAATAATTCCAAAGAAATATCCCTTGACTTGGCATAATAAGACCCTTTCTAAAGATATTTCATATCGACTAAACTTGTAATATACTTCAAGTTGGGAATATATATTGAATTATTACGTACATGTTGATTATATAATAACAGTCTTACTTTCTATACCAAAGTGGAATATTTAGCTGTATAGTGATTCCCTTACATTAAACATTTGTTTAATATTGAATATCAATAAATAAATTTATCATTTTTTGAAAGGTTAAAGTTATTTTATATTAGACAAGAGAACTTAAACTATTGTAGAGTAGAATATAATTCAGAAGAACCAAAATCATAATCATCCGAAAATTAGGAAACATTAAGTGTACGTACTTAAAACGTAGGCCTTAATTAATGGTATGCTACGCTTCTCATTTTTTCTAATCATCCTATAAATCGCCATTTAAAACAGTCGTAAGCTCATGAGCGGACGAAATGTCTCAAATTGTCTCATTTATTATCATCCTTTTACATAAAGTACTAAGGTATTTTTTGTCTGTAGTTAATTAATGATCTCGGAAATGGCAGGTAGGAATGTATAGGTTTTTATATGTCTTTGTATGGCTATTTTCCTAATGTATCAGTCCTTCCCTAGAGGCAAGGTATATTAAGAAGTAAATATCTATTTTTGCTAATTTGGTAAACAACCTATTTTAACTAAAAGTGTCATCGCCTTTAGAGTAAAAATGCCATTTGCCGAGGTAAATCCTCCAGATATCCCAATCCTGCCTGGTCCGGGATATAAATACCTTAATTCATGTCCACCTGCTGGTAAGGTTTATCAGTAGCAAAGCCACGCTATAATTCACCTTGTCGATTCTTTCGTTTATCTGTTGGCTGAGAAATGTGATTTTCTTGGTTTCTATTAAAGATACAGAACTGAATTTTTTTGTGAAGATTACAGATAACTATGTACACCAGATCTAACCATTGTTTTGTCCGTATGTCTGTCAGCTCTCATGATTTATTCATTTATGCATGGGAAGTATTACAAGTATTTACATGAATACTTCAATAGATAAATGGTTGAATTATTGTGTGAAGATTCAAATGACTGTTGTTAAACTTCCACTTTTATGCTATACATGATTTTTTAAGAACCGGTTCTAATCCTGTTGATATTAATCGGGTTTAAAGCCATACAGGAAAATAACTTTACTTTCATGAGAAAGATTTTTTCATAATTTGAAATTAAACTATTTTAGGCAAGCTACAGTTTCATAAAAGTCAGGTACATATTTTTCTTTCATTAATTAATGAATAAATTATACATATTTCTTTCATTAGAAATATAATTTACTTTATTTGGAAAATTTTATAGTTAGCCTTATTCATCTCGTGTCAGAGTCATTTATATACAGTGTTTTTTTAATGGAACAAAAGTATGCTTAATTTATCCCCCTTACCATTTACAAAAAATAATAATTTATGTCCTATTTTCTTGATTGGATCGGAAAAACAAGTTTTTGAGTCATGATTTGTTGAAGTCTGCTAAATATTTTTTTCTAATACAAAACTCCTCAAATAATGAAGAAAATAATTTATTAATTAGTAATTCCTGTCTATGGTAAGTGGGTTAAATAAATAAAGCAATACTTTTGTTCTATTACAAAAAAAAACACACTGTTTTAATGAATTAATTAAAATCATTAGACACTTGGTTGGAAGAATGGTTTGCGTGTAAACCGCCAGACTTGCGGAATTGGCGGAGATATTCCGGTCAGGGAACAACTCCCGCATTCTCCTAACAGTCAGGTACTCTTGCAATTTGCAACATTTTCCAACCTTTTTTACACTTTTCATTGCCTATAAATGGCTTAAAATGGTATAATATTTTTATTTTTATAAAATATACCTTATTAATATTTTAATGATATGCATATTTTGCTTTAATACGTTTAAAACATTTGATGGTTTAATTAAAAAAATAAACTAATACATGTCAGACACAAATAACCAAAACTTCCCTAAAAATTGTGGATCGATCAATCCATTTGATTACAAGAACAAACTGGCTGGACAGACAGACATCTTGTTGTTCACTATACAGGATTTCTATTTTTGCATTTGTGACGTAAAATTGGGCACTTTTGAAAAACAATATTTATTTCTTCTAATGCAAGCTTAAAAATAAGCACAGAATTTACTAATCTTAAAGAATATTCATTTGAATTATACGAATTTGATCTTGAATCAATGCTGACGCTAAATAACTCCTTAACAAAGAATAAAAATATTTCTTTTTATTTTAGTTGATGTATACTTATGAGTATCCAGAAACAAGAGATATTTCAGGTTTTAATGAATTTTATTTTTAATAATTAAGTTTCATTACTTTTTGTTTTATTAGAGTTAGTATTTGTTATGAAACTGTACAAAATTCTTGCCTCTTCGTTGCTAGCCTCTGGTGGCTACGCTATTCTAAGGTCCTTCAAAGTCTAAGCATTATTAGATATTTTTGTTTAGTCCAAAAAAGGCCAAGTTTTTCTTAATACAGGCATATTTTTGAATGCTATTTTTCCCTAAGAAAGGACCAATTGAATACTGAGTCTAAATTCCTTAGATAAAGGACTTGATCCTCAGAAGGTAACCTATTAGCAGCGCGGCTTTGCAAGCCACCAAATAAGCATCTGCTGCCAAACCGCAACCTACGCAAACCTCAATCATCAGCCTCAGCAGCTTTCAGCCGCTGACAACCCCACTGTGAGCCTAAGCAACTTTAAGCTTCTACCAGCCTCAGCAACCACCAGCCATAGCCATCTGATTTTAATTCAGCAACCCTCAGCCGCAGCTGTGCGGCTGCCGACCGCTGCCTAGAATCTATGTTTACATAACTTTAAATTAAAAGAAAAAATAGTTTGACATAATAAAAAGAAAACTAATTTCAGGTTTGACTAAATGTGCCCCTCCAGAACCATTTGTGCCACGATTCTGCAAGCTTGATAAAAAAGTTCTTAGGTCAGCATAGTTTTTCTTATAATCCTATCACATACAGTTCTAAGGTTTTTGTCGAAAGTTTTCGAGGGTGGTTTTAAGCTATTTTCCTTACCTCTATCGCCCTTTTCTAGAAGCGAGAAAAGAATCCACAAGTTGTCCATAAGTTATTCATCAAATAAGACTAACATACCTTCAAAAACTCGCGATCGTGATCGCCGGGGAGGTGATAGGTTCGAATCTCGTGCCAATACCGCGTCATAACTAAAGACGCTAAAAATGGTTCCTACTGCTTCTATGTCTGGTGCACAACATAAATAGTAAGAGTAGGGGGAATGTCTTGGCTCATAAACAGGCGCAACTCACTACCATGCACAGTTAGGACTTCTCAGACAAAGGACATGCAATAAAAGGGTTGGTTGACTGATGGATGTTGCTTAACCTAATATCCTTGGGTGTTACAGTATCGTATCCCATTACACGTGGATGATGCTTTGGATTTTCTAGATGATCACTTAATCGAATGAGCATCTCGTCCTTACGATTTAATGGTAATGGTAACATACCTTCAAAATTAAAGAGAAGCTTCGCGTTTAATAAATGTAATTTTAGATTCTTTGGTTATTTTACTGAGGCGGTGAGTGGTGAGCCTAGAAACAGATATGTACATCTTTTATATCATCTGGAGGATGATACCATTAGTTTGCTAGGTAATATTAATTCTTGCATGAAAGTAACAGGAAGTCTGCCTGTCTGTATGGCGTAGCCAAGGATCTTGCTAACCGATATACTGATATTGTTCTCCTTTTCATTGAAGCTTCTTACAAGTTCAGGGATGGATTATAAATATTTTGGGAATGGTTCCTCCACCTTCTCAAAAGAAATCTCCCTTTCAGCTATTCTACAGTATGGATACACTACAAATAGCGGGGCTAACGGTTAAGAGGCTGAGTTTAGACATATTAGGCCAGTTATAGTTAATACAAAGTCTCGGTCGCTCGGTTTATTACTTTTAGTTCATTAGACTTGTTTTACTTAAAAATATCTGAAGCTATAGTAGGTAAACTTTATATTATTTCAGAGCCTCGGAGTCATAACTCTGGACTAGATCAAGGAATCTTGGTTAGACGTCACAGGTCAATATTCTTATAGTAGTCTTTTTGGTCATAAAAGCTTAAAATTTATCAATCATCGTTACAATATTTTTTGTCGAAGACCAATTATAAACAGTCCATATTTCTATCGTATTATATAAAGTAGTAAGGGTTTTTGTATAAAGCATAAGATTTCATTAACTACTCAACTGATTGGGTTCTTTCTTTAAAGTAAGCTTCATTTAAGTCCTCTGAGAGTTTTAGGCTATTTAACTAAAAATATTTTTCTAATCTCTTTTTGTCTCTTCGAATACAGAGCCCCTAGATGCTTCGGGCGTGCTCTCTAGTTGAGTTTATATTGTAATGTTGGACAATAAGGCATTCATCTCAATTTAAAATTGGACCACAAACAAACGCATTTTTCAAATAGCTATTTAAGGTTAGGTTAAAAAGGGGATAAGAGAATCCTGCAGGTGTAGGGGATAGTTAAGGTGAAAGACATGGGGAATGTGGTTTATGTGGTCCACTCGTCATTTCAAGGGATATTACCAATAATGCTATGTGAAAATTTTCCATTGTGAATGTAATTAAAAACCACTCTTATTAGATAATTCAATATAATCTCAATACTACCAGCTAGCGGATGCTGCTCTAGCTTCTATGAAAGGGAGGGTATTAAAACAGACCTTAATCTGATGACTTCTCCAAGATACTCTAATATAGAAAACTCAATCGGTTCAGTTGTACAGTAGAACAAACATTAATTCTATGAATCTTTATACGAAAGAATAATCTAGTTTTAGTAGTGAAGCTACTCCGTTAAAATGATTTGTTTATGATCTTTCCATTATCTCAATCTCTTGTTATTCCTTCTCCATGTTTATCAATGTACCCAAAGGGATAAGACAACGGCTGATAAATTGATGTACATACCAAATATACATACAAATGCTGGTTGTACTTTGGACACTCAACTTAATGAACAAATCAATCGAATAAGAAAATGTTATTATAAAACTTTGGGGACTATTGTAATAAACAGCCCAATGTCCACTCCCTCCCTGAATAGATACAGGTCCCATCACTTTAAGATCATTATCATACTATAATTTACAATGTAGTCCTGGCCTTTAATAAATTCAGAGATGGAATATTCTATAACATCTTATAATCCATTTAAATGTGTAAATAATAAATCATTTATCCTAATTACATGTGTAGAGTAAAGAGAGGAGGTACTATGGGTCCTCAGGATGACTTCTGGCACTGGACTCAGCTAAATAATGGTAAGGAACTATGTATTTACATGTATAGAGTAAAGAGAGGAGGTACCATTGGTCCTCAGGATGAGTTCTGGCACTGGACTCAGCTAAATAATGGTAAGGCACTATGTATTTACATGTATAGAGTAAAGAGAGTAGGTACCATAGGTCCACAGGATGACTTCTGGCACTGGACTCAGCTAAATAATGGTAAGGAACTATGTATTTACATGTATAGAGTAAAGAGAGGAGGTACCATGGGTCCACAGGATGACTTCTGGCACTGGACTCAGCTAAATAATGGTAAGGAACTATGTATTTACATGTGTAGAGTAAAGAGAGGAGGTACCATAGGTCCACAGGATGACTTCTGGCACTGGACTAAATAATGGTAAGGAATTACATCAATTTTGGAGATAATTGTTACCAGGAACATTTTACCGTGCACTAGATCTGATTATTCTGGTTCAAAAGTTGGAACACACATTATACATAAGTAATACTAAACTCCACAACAATTTTTGCTCGTTATATCCCATTTTATAGACAATGACCCTGCAGAGAGGAGCTCTCAACGCGTCCTCATTGGGTTTTCCCTCATTATACCCTAATTTTTTTGGCAATTTTTTATGTTGAAGGTGGGTAATAAATGAAAATAACAGCAATACCGACTGACTAACACAAAAACTTTTAGAGTAGATTTGTTACAAAAAATTAAACAAGTAGTGAAATTTTTTAATTACGTTCCAATTCTTTATAGGTGTAGTGGTAGATTTATATGGAAGGAAGGTGAAGCTTGCCAGCTGTGACGACTTCACCAGAGAATACCTGGCCAGTGAGGGAATAGAACTGAATCCATCAGAGCCTCCACCTGTTGAGAATATTCCTCAGGTAGGATATCAATAGGTTTTCAAATTATTTACATAGAATAAGGATAACAACATTTATGAGTGGTATAGCACAATTTTTTATATAAGAATATTGACAAGGAGATTTATAGAGAATTTGATAAATCAAGAATAGATTTATTCTCACATGAATATTTTTAATATTTATATTTTGTATGATGACTGACAGACTGAAGGTCAAAGATAATTACATACTTGAAGCTAAGAACAACAGGAAATTTATTTTTGATACTATTATCCAAAAAAAAGACCAAAGATATGGGAAAATATGAAAAAAATACTAAAAGCTTCCTGTCCTCTCATCTTTGACCTAAGAAATCATTTGAAACATATAAAAGTAGCTAAAACCAATTTAAAAGCCATGGCTGTTTTGTAATTAATTATGCTAAAATTGACATAGTTTTGAAACTAGCCTAAGTTTTGATTTTATTTATAGATTGAAAAAACCCACTTTCCAAAAAAAAATTATTTACATTTTTTGTAAAATCACAGTAACTGCTGATCAAATTGGGCTCTACCCTTCTGGTAATATACCTACTGGTCCTCTGGTGGCTTTAGGCTATTTTTTTGGGGGGGTGGGACACCCAAACCCCCAAAAAATATAAAAATACCCACTTCCAAAATTTAAAATTTTTAAAATTTTTGTAAACAGAAACCAGTAATTGGGGTGGGGGAACCCCACTGCAACATGGGGCAAAGCCCCGATGAATCCCCCCCCAAAAAAATTTTAAATATTTGTTTTACAAATTTTAATATTTGTGTATGCGAACAACCAGGGGCGTCCAAGCTTTTTATTTTGGGGGGGGTAAAATTTTTTTAAGGGGGGGGTAAAATGGCGCGCGAAGCGCGCCGCAAATTTTTTTTACCCCCCCCAAAATTTTTACCCCGGGGGTAAAATTTGCTTGGGGGGGGTAATTACCCCCCCTGAAATCTGTTGGCAGGGGTAAAATTTGTTTACCCCCCCCAAAATTTACCCCCGGGGTAAAATTTTTGGGGGGGTAATTTAAATTTTATAAAAAATTTAGTATTAAAAATGCGCGCGAAGCGCGCAAAAATTTTTTTTGTTAAAGATTTTCTATTTTGGGGGGAGTATTTACCCCCCCAAAATGGTTTGGGGGGGGTATTGTTCACAAAATCGTTTGGGGGTGCCAAATGGCCCATTACCCCCCCCCTTGGACGCCTATGCGAACAACCTAGGTTTAATTTTTACAATTTGAAATTTTTGTGTATACGACAAACAACCTGGGTTTAATTTTTACGAATTGAAATTTTTGTGCATACAGCGCACAACCTGGGTTTAATTTTACCACAGAGTAATTAAACAAAGAATAACTTTTTTGAATATTTCTATTTAGGAGGGTTGACTTCCCATTACTTCATAGGGCGAAGCCCCTAGAGGCTAGGGGCGAAGCCGCTGGTGTAGTTATATAATTACAAAAAATCTGGCAATATAATAAAGTTCAGTCGATAATATGTCAGTCATAATCATGATTATTCAGTGTTATACAGCTGATGCATAAAATGCCAATAAATTGATTTGAAAAATAACTTTAAAAATTAGACTAGCCTAGAAATTAGGAAACCCTAACTTCTAGGCTAGCCTAACAGATTCTATTGTATTTTTCCTATTATTTCAATAATGACCACTGTACTAAATGCCACAAAACCATAACATTTGTTTGTCTGCAGAATAGTACATAGTTCTAACAGGGTTATAGATATGTTCTTTTTAACTATAAGCAGTTTCCATCTAATTAGTATAGTAGAACACAAACCCTCACCATTATTTTGAACAAAATTAAATCATGGAGGATGGGGTAGCTTTTCGTTTTTTTACCCCAAGTTGATTTAGATTGGGAACCAAAATTTGCCCCCCTTTTTGAAATATATAGTTTTTAAAATAAGGGGGTGGGATTCTATGGTCGTTAGTCACTGTGAGGGAAAGCACTAGGTTATGAATAAATGGCGCCATAATGGCTAGCAAAGAGGCCACTAGAAACATATCATTAAATATGTACATAAAGAAATACTGTAAATACTGTATAAACAAAAAATAGATGACCTAGTTTTTAAAAAGAATTTGTTATTATATTAATAAACAAATATTTTTGAATGATCTAATAATCTAGTGATTTTGTCTGTCTTGTTTATTTCAACAAGCTACGTGAATTTGCATTGTTAAGAAGAATATTTTACTTGTTAGCAGCGTAACCTATTTTGAAACTAGAGTTTAGAGTAAGTTATAAATTTTTTTTCTTCTCAGCATTTGAAGTAGATAGGTCTTACTCTAATTTATATTCAATATTTACAGGTTAGGTATACTTGACAATTCAATAATATTGGCAGCCAGAATTTGGCTACTTGTCTTGATATAATTGTCCTTGTTTTTATGAAATATCTAAATAACAAATGTCATGAAAATATTTTTATGAGAAATATTCTAGAAATGTAAACTTTTGCTTTGTTATTAAAGTGTGTTACTTTTTTATATGTTTCATCATTATTTTGCCACAACTTAGTCAAAAATGCTTACAAAACATAGCTTTTTCGACCTAAAGTACTCAAATACTTCCTTTACAAGCCCCATCAATCAGTTTTGAGATATCTCCATATTTCAATGAAAATTGACAAAAAAGGCAAATTTGGGTGTTACCTTTTTATATGCTCAGATACCATAAAATCAATAAAAAAATACTTATTTATACTTTTCTCTCATTTTTAAAGTTTGCTTCTGTTAAAGTAAATATTCTTGAAGGGATTCATGCATTGGTTTATACAGAAACATAATATTGGGTGGAAATAAATTGTATCCAAAAGTATTCTTTTTGGTAAATAAGAAATTTATCCTCCATCGCCCTAGAGGACAGCTGCTGACCTCTAGTGTTCATGGTTTTGTCAAATACATGTTAAAGAAAAAAATTAGCCTAAAAAGTACATAAAAAAGTATCTTAATGTGTTAGAAAATTAAATTGTTTAACTTCAAATTTGGGGATGCTGACCTTAAAGATGCTCTTACTGGTGGTGATGGTGACCAGGAAGGCATTGAAGTACATGAGCATTATGGCAACACAACTATTGATCTATGTTTTGATTTTTATATTCCTAGCAGCCTCCAAACAAGAGAAATCCCTAAATGATTTTTTTATTCTCAAATTCATAAGGTAAATACTGTGATTTTGAAAAGTTCTTGTTATATTTTTATATTGGAGGCTGCTAGAAATTTAAAAATCAGAACATAGATCAATAGTTGTGTTGCCATAATGCTCATGTACTTCAATGCCTTCCGGGTCACCATCACCACCAGTAAGAGCATCTTTAAGGTCAGCATCCCCAAATTTGAAGTAAAACAATTCAATTTTCTAACACATTAAGATACTTTTTTATGTACCTTTTTGGCTATTTTTATTCTTTAACATGTACTTGACAAAACCATGAACACTAGAGGTCAACAGCTGTCCTCTAGGGCAATGGGGGTTGAATTTCTTATTTTCCAAAAAAAATTCTTTTGAAGATCATTTATTTCCACCAAATATTATGTTTCTGTAAAATCAATGCATAAATCCCTTCAAAAATATTTACTTTAACAGAATCAAACTTTAAAAATGAGAGAAAAGTGAAAATAAGTATTATGGTATCTGAGCATATAAAAAAGTAACACCCAAATTTGCCTTTTTTGTAAATTTTCCTTGAAATATGGAGATATCTCAAAACTGATTGATGGGGCTTGTAAAGGAACTATTTGAGCATCTTAGGTCGAAAAAAGTCTATTTTGTAAGCATTTTTGACTGAGTTGTGGCCAAATATTGATGAAACATATAAAAAAGTAACACACTTTAAATGTAGTATCATATTTTCATTTTAATTAAGTGAAACATTTTTGTTGATTTTTTCCCCTCCAATACAATTATTATAGTACAGATTTACGTAATGTAGGACAGGGAGAGAGGGGACATCACACTGTTTATCACAATAATCTTCGAACTTTTATTATAACGTTTTAAATTCGTTGGAGACTTCAATTAATTTTGATTGGTTGGCTCTTTAAGTGTCTAAACGTTTCAACCACTAATTATAAGCTACAGAAGAGGTAAATCTGTGTATCATCATTGGGGATGTACATCAATTTATCGGCCATTGTCTTAACCCTTGAAATCCCTGTATTTAGGATGAGTTGGGTGCGCATACTCCCATAATCCGTACACACAAAACCAAGGATGGTTGGGACAAACTTCATCAATTTCTTCAGCATGACAACAAAGTTTTGAGGTAATTTTATGAGAGACAACACGCTCCATACATTTCATTATTATTATTGTTGATCATATCCTGTTATTTAAAGTAGTAAGGTTTTGTTTATGTGTAGATTAAGATTTCGATAACTAGTAAAATTAACCCAAGTCCCAGAATGGTTATAGCCTAAATAATTGTTAGATTTTTATCTTGTAATGAATTTAGGGGATTTTTGCAAATATGCTATGCTAGTTCATTTGAAAGGAACATCATATAAAGATTTAAGAACTAAACAACAATAAAAAATGAAAGAACATTTTCTCATTTTTGTTAATAAAATGTTATTAAAAATCATCCTTTTCTTATGTAACAATTTTTAATGGCTTTACGTGGTAAATGATGAGATTTTTTTCTTCCACATATTATTAGATACACTAGTTGTTAGTACTTTGTACTGTACATTTCTTGTTGAATTTTGTTTGCAAAAATATCTGGGAAACAATTTGTTAACTTCTAGGACGACCGACCACCAAGCTTTTTCTTGGTTGGGAGGGGAGAAGGGTAAACAAATATATTTTTGTTTTTTGGGGGGGATAGTAATCTTTATATCATAGGCAAGAAGGACTTCCAAGGTTTTTTAATTCGAAGGGGGGAGGGGGGGGGGGTAATCTTTATATCATGATAAAGGACTTCCAAGCTTTTTTTTGGGTGGGGGGGGGGGGGGGAATATAAAATTTATTGGAGGTGGAGCAGGTGGGTTAATCACCTCTCCCCCCCTGGACGTCCATGTTTGTTACCTTTTCAACTGTACATCTTTTTTAGACTCTTTAATATGGAGAACTTTTTTGATTATATCTAGGAAATAAATCAAAATTCTCTTCTAAAATACGTTTCATAACCGGTGTATAAAAAGTCCTCATGAATATAAAAGATAGGTAGAAATTTAAAAAAAGAAGAAATTAGAGAAATAGTTTAAAATTTCAGCTTTTTGTTTCTTGTCTAGTCTTTGTAATTTAATTATGGTAATGGTTAATTTCTGGACATTATATTCGATCTAAGTGTAGTTTAAATACCATAAATAGACACAAAAATAAAAACTTAAGGATTATTATTTTCTGGATTAATTATTGTTAAAATTAGTTTGAATTATACCCTGACATAGGGTAAAATAAGCAGGGTTCGGCCGCCTATTTAAAGCCGTATTTTACCAATTTTACCAACTGGAAAGATTGGTTGTTTCAAACTAGATGTGTCCTAACTTTTCATCATTATCATAATTGGGAATGTGTATCAATTTCTCTTCAATTATCGTATCCCTAAAGATCCCTATTTAGAATCCAGGTATTTTTTCTTGCTACTTATGGGTGGCTTATGCGCGTCTGCAGAGCCCAGTAAATTATAATCTTTTTATCTAGATTTTACTGTGAATCTCAAATGAGTGAGTACCCTCTTGGTAAGAGTGGCAACGCAAGGTAAACATTATTTTTATGCAAAACCTATCTAAGCCACTTTATAATTGTGCCGGTCTTTATGACTTGAATCACCTTGTGTGCGTTGTGCAATAATGTGCATGGTCCTTATTTTCAAATATATCAAAAATAAGGGGCTGGATAGTCTTACGTTTGTTTGTTAATTACTTATGTTAGGTTATATTGGGTACTGGGTAGATTAGCAGGTTAAGATCACCGCACGAGAATAGGCACTGCAGGGGAAGGACAAAGAAAAATAAATACCCCCTACTTATTTTCAATTTAATTAAAAATAAAGGGGAAGAGTTATTAGGTGCTTGATAGACAATTTGAAGGAATGCACAACAAATGTTATTTTACCTACATCAAAAAGACTTTTTCCTATAAAAATATCACGTGTTTCACATTTTTGTGTCATAAACATAGGCTTTTACTTTCCAAAGAAGCGAAGCTTTTAAAATAATTCATTTAAATATATTAGACAATATGATAAAGTATTGACAAATTACTTTAATTTTATGGTTTTACCATGACTTCAAGACAAAGGCCGTCTTATTACTTGGTACTTACACCATGTACTCTAATAAAGTGAAACTTTGTAGCTGGCTAAAATAATGATCCCCCCATCAATCCCCTTTACCCCCATCCCCTACCCTACTACTCGATGAACGAAGTGACCAATAAATGAAGTCCATGTTAGCAACCTAAATTGATGACAATTTACCACCTGTCAATTATCCATGTATATTCTATAACCTTTGCCATCCAACCAAATAAACAACCATTTCAAATGAATTGTACATAAGCATCGCCTGTGATAACGTGATCTATTAATAGAATTTCTTATTAAGCAGTAATTTAGAATCAAAATATTATTGAATTCTTTGAAAATAAAAAAAATATAAATATCCCAGGGATCGAGGTGACATTGGGCTGTTTATTACACTGGTCCCCAAAGTTTTATGATAATGTTTTCGTTTTCGTTGGCTTAACAATTTTTGGGACTTTCATTAAATTTTAATTTGTTGGTTTATTGAGTATCCAAACGCTTTAACCACCAATTGTAATCTACAGAAGGGGTGTTTTTATTTATCATCATTGGGTTTGTACAACAATTTATCGGTCATTGCCTTATCCCTTTAGATCCTTGTAAATATCCAAAGTGCTTTTACATAATAACACTGCAGGTGTATCATCATTTAGGAATCATATAAAACAACTTAGTTATACTTATCTCTATAATGTGATCTAGATATACTACACATATCTGTAGATTTAATACTAAATATATTATATTTATATATCTGTATAAATAAATAATTTAGTCATTTAATAATATATTAAACTATAGATCATTCTGATATATTTATGGATCTTAAATTAGCAATTTTATTGGAATACCATAACATACTATTTTGCTTCACATGCACGTAAAATTAGTTATTTTAATGTTTGTAAACAAACAAAATTTAGCTGATTTATTTTATTTTAATGCACGTAAAATTAGTTTTTTTTTTTGTAAACAAACAAAATTTTGCTGATTTATTTTATTTTAATACCTAATTTTACTTCGTATTTTAGAGGTTTAGAAGAGTATTTTGAAATTTTTCTCGTTCTATCCAATTGTTTGCTTTGACTGCAATTGAATTTTTCTGGATAAAGGAGAAGTTAATTGGTCGAAATATACAGTGTTTCTAATTGATCATACAGGGTAATACATCTATTAGCAATACACATGTATTAATCTTTAATTTTCTTTGTAATATAGGTTTGAGATCTGCTATTTTCTTGCAGATGATACTCTAGAAGTAAGAGAGGTAAGTATTTTTTCTTAAATCTATGGGAAAAAATAAGGATGTTCATAATTCATAAAATAGGAGCTCGATAAATTAGAGGACACTGAAAAATGACTGCACTGTTCATAATAAAGAAACAGAAGATTATTAAAGATTTTTAAAGTGGGTATACTGACTATTTAATGATGTTTGTAGAGTTCCTACGTTTTTAATGTTTCAGGAATCATAATGTAAAGTTTAAGCTGGCTCATTTTTCAACTTTCTGATCATGTGACTTCATTAAACATTTCCCAATTATGCATGCAATATAAATCAGCAAGCAATTATATTTTGAGTTGGTCAACCCCCTCCACTAGAAATCCCCTTGATCCTTGTATCTTATTAAAAGCGAAGCTTTTCTATAATTAGGGTCGGTCCGTCCGTACGTTCGTCCGTCCGTCCGAGATAGATAGCTTTTATTCGTTAATTTATGCATGTTAGAATTGTCCTATCGATTTCAAACTTTGCATGATTCCTGTAGTAGTTAGGTACGATTTAGAAAGCGTAGCAACGCTATAAGCATTACCAGAATGTCCGTACGTCCATTTTAAACATGTTGATTTTTTACTTTTTTAACAACAAATTTTTATGTGATCTAATTATCCGTTTGAACTGATTTTTGGTATATTGATTCCTGGGACAACAAAGAACAATATTATAAGCGAAGCAACTCTATAATCAAGTCCTAAAAATGTAAGTATGTCCATAAAAATTATCCTTTATCAAGCAGTTTTTCAACAAATTTTTTGTTTGTCCGTTTGTTCTACCGTTTCAGTGCTTCGCTTTTATAGATGTTGTCATCCTTGTTTTTCTTAATGCTAGGGCAAAACTATGTCCTAAACATTATATCAAAGCTAAAGTGTAGTCGGGATATCAAAAATGTTAATGTAAAGAAAGCTAAAATCAACGTTGATTTATGCCTTTGGGGTCAATGGCCTTTCTTATGGTTATTCTTTGTTTCATAGCAAACTTAGGTTAAGTCAAAGGGTATGTTTTTTTGAACTTAGTGAAGATTTTTTACATAATTATGGTATTAGGAGATACATATTTTATACTGTACAGTAGCAGATTGTATTTGAATTTAAACGTTAGATTAGGTGTCCCTGAAATAAAAAAAAACATTAGGGAGTAGGCATAGAAAACGAATTAAAGGAGGTTGGTTAACATTAACACACACGTACACACAAACACTACATGTTTAAAATTATTCAATGTCAGTGTTTATATGTTCAAAGCTTTTGGTTTGGTTAAATTGTTTCATACTCATTAGATACGGATATTTGTATTCTAAAATAGGCCCAAGTCGCAAGCTTATAATTTCTTGAGAAATAGTAGATTCTTTATGTTGAAGATAGTTCTGAACATTAATATAGACATGTTAGAATCATCCTATCCAAAACATGCACAATTACTTTTATAAAAATTCGGCAAGATTTTAAATGCGTAGCAACACTATGTTCATTACCAGAAAGTCCGACAGTCCATTTGAGATGTCCATTTTACTGTTTTTAATGAACCTAGTAATAGTGTCTAACTTTTTATCTTTGTGACGTAACAAAAATCCATCTCTTTTTTAGGGGTTTCCTTTCCCACCTCCCCTCTCATCCTTCGATTTTTGTTACGTCACAAAGATAAAAAGTTAGACACTATTACTAGGTTCGTTTTTGAAATGCTAAATATATATTTGAAATAATTGTCCAAATGACTTGGTTTTTTAAAGATGGGGAAATTCTTGGGCGATCTGGGTTTCATATTATAGGCGTAGCATCTCTATAATTACGTAACATCTTTAAGTGACCTCAATTTCATAGGTACACCGACAAACCTCCTACTGCGACAAACGTCCTAAACCTCATAATGCGACAAACATCCTAATGCGACAAACCTCCTAAAGGGACAAACGTCCTAATGCGACATCTCTTTAGTAAAACGTCCTAAAAATTTTCAAAAATTATGAAATAAAAAAATCTTTCAAATCTAAGGACAAAATCCTCTAATTGTAAAAATATTTAAAAATATAAAAGTCAAAATGGCGCTAAAACAGGGAAATATTTTTTAAATGCATTTTTAAAAGCGAAGCTTTTCTATAATTAGGGTCGGTCCGTCCGTCCGTACGTCCGTCCGTCCGTCTGAGATAGATAGCTTTTATTCGTTAATTTAGGCATGTTAGAATTGTCCTATCGATTTCAAACTTTGCATGATGATTCCTGTAGTAGTTGGGTACGATTTAGAAAGCGTAGCAACTCTATAATCAGTACCAGAATGTCAGTACGTCCATTTTAAACATGTTGATTTTTCTACTTTTTTAACAACAAATTTTCAAGTGTTTTAATTATCCGTTTGATCAGATTTTTGGTATATTGATTCCTGGGACAACAAAGAACAATATTATAAGTGAAGCAACTCTATAATCAAGTCCAAAAATGTAAGTATGTCCATAAACATTATCCTGTTTTTAAGCAGTTTTTCAACAAATTTACATAAAATTTTGATTCGACATTTATACATTTATGTTCCGATTTTTCAGTTCAGATACTATACAAGTGTTAATGTCCGTTTGTCCTACCGTTTCAGTGCTTCGCTATTATGGATGTTGTCATCCTTGTTTCTAATACTTTTAACCATAGGCTAAATTTTAAAAGTTTTCCCAAAGTCTGTGTTGGCTATCTAACGGAATAGTTTCGAACCCGATACAACCGTGCATTACAAAAATAAACCTTAATTTTGTTTAATTTTTAATTAATTTAAAAAATATAATTTAAAATCGAATTTGGAAGATTTCATTTCTAAAAAAATTAGGAGGTTTTACTTAAGAGATGTCGCATTAGGACGTTTGTCGTTTAGGAGGTTTGTCGCATTAGGACGTTTGTCGGTGTACCATTTCATACAATTCCTAGGCATATTAAATAGATGTTTAGTTGGCAGACTGTACTAAGAACAATACGATTTAGATTTAAAAATTACTGAAAAAATCAATAAATTAACAATTAAGATTTATATATTTGTTCTTACTTATCCTAGGCAAATCCTGAAGAGCCAAGAAGTAAAAGAAAGAAGTTTCTATCTCGCCAGAAACTAACCAAGGCAAGTTTTCCAGAATTTTTGTCGTTATTTTGTCAACATAAGCTTGTAGTTATAATCTCATTGATTTGTCGATATTATGTCATCCAGGACCAATCTAATGTAAACATTTTAAAACTAATGATTTAAAAAAAAATTCAACCAGTTTTGATACGGATTATCAGAGCAGCTTCTTTTTGAAAAGGGCTGTCTGTCCTTATATTCTTTTACTGAACCATTTGTAGACTTTGTTTGTTTCTTGATGGATTTTAAGAATATTAGTGTTGGCTACATATGTATATTGTTTCAAAACAATTGTTTTTGCTGCACTATTGATAGCATTATTGTCCTTGTTATTTCTGTCCTAAGCTGAGATTTTTTTGGGCTGTCAAAACAAATGTAGTCTTGGTTGACACTTTATCGACATAACGATGTTTTAATGACATCCTATTATATAAAGTAGGAAGTTTTTTTTTGTCTGTAGTTAAGTTTCTAGCTAACCGCTGAACCGGTATGGTTCTCCCTTTCAGTTAAGCTTCTTCTAGGTCCAGGAAAGGTTTTTAACTTAATTCTTCACTCTCCCATTAAAAGATGAAGAGGGTAGACTTTTCCTCATCCTACTTTAAGTACCCCTTGGGGGCGAAGCCGCTAGTTCAAAATAACTAAATACTTGATATGATAATACCTTGATTTTTTCTCATTAACGGCACATCGTTCCTAAATGCATGCTTGCATGTGTACTACTATATGTATAATGTTTAAGTATTGTATACTAAAACAAGGATGACAACATCCATAAGTAGCGATGGTTGTTTTCTTTAAACGACGGGAAATTTAATTTTGATATCTTTAACTGAAAAAAATTTGAAAATCGGACCATAAACACTAAAGATATGGAGAATAATGTGAAAAATACAAAAATGCCTAAAACCTGCAAAAAGGTAGTCTGGCCGTCATGGTTGTTTTCTTTAAACGACAGGAAATTTAATTATTATATCTATAACTGAAATTTTTTTGAAAATTAGACCATAAACACTGAAGATATGGTGAAAATGTGAAAAATACAAAAATAGCCTAAAACCTGCAAAATGGCAGTGTGGCCGTCATGGTTTTTTTCTGTAAACGACAGGAAATTTAATTCTTATATCTATAACTGAAAAAAATTTTGAAAATCGGACCATAAACACTGAAGATATGGAGAAAAATACAAAAATAGCCTAAAACCTGCTAAAAAGCGGTCCGACCGCCCCTGATGTTTTATAGTTAATTGTGCTCCTTAATAATGGGAATGTTGTCAAAAAATTCAGCTGTCTATCTTTAATAGGAGCCGAGAAAATCACGTTTCCCCTATTCTGTCTCACACGGACGGACATTTCGAATTATAGAGTAGCTTCGCTACTAAAAAGGCTTTAAGAAGGTTAAAATTACAGAAACCTATATTTTTTTTTACTAATTCTTCCTTCTTTAATGCAGTGCAGATAATATATAACATTTACGTTAACAAGGATGAACGTTTCCAATTAAATAATGTTAGTTACAATCATATTAATTTTGGTTTGATTTTTATTACATAAAGTAGTACGTTTTTAGTTTTGTTTGTTGTTTAAGATTTTAAAAACTACTCAACTGATTGAGGGAAGAATCACATTGTTCTTAGGGGTGGTTGTAGGCCATTTTGTTTTTAGATTTAAAACTGCGGTTTTAGGCTATTTTATATTTTCCCTTCTCCTAGAATGCAAAGCCATTAAAATTTCGTGCCGCAACCGCTAGTATAAAATAGCAGCTTATACCAATAACGAAATTAATTCGGGAAAAAATCACGAAACCTATACGTGTTTTTCAGCTGTCGTTGGGGGGCAACACATCGTAAAATTGACGACCTCTCCATTTGCCCCCCAAATATTATTTTAGATTTATTTCGCTTGTTGGTTATACCTTATTCCTGATAAAATAGAGTAATAATTTGTTTTAACGTAAATTACAAATATACCACAACGGGACTTACAAGTTCTTGTAGAGTTAAGGAGTAGCTCCGCTATTTATAGATTCTTAAAATCCTGTTATACAAGCATCTGAAGAATATGAATGAAAGTACAAATGTTAACTGGCCTCATTTCAATATCATTTTCAATGGCATATGCTGTAGATAGCTGTTTTAGTTTATACCAATGGAAAACTAGAGCAATGTAACAGGTCAATAGGGCACTTTATGAGGAAGGGGGGGAGGGGGTTCCTCAGTCAGTTGCTGTGAAAAAAAATAAAGGCAGTCCCAACTAAAGTCTTATTTTAGGGGGATGGTGACACCCACTTACACCCCCCTACCGAACGCCTTTGATTATTATCTCTGCTTATATATCTAGATGGTCCATCTGACCCTAAAACTCGTCAAACTTAAAATGGGATTCCATAGTAGATAAATACCTTTGGTTATTTTTTGCATTTAAGTTCTACAAGCGATGAAAATTTTAGAGGATATAATTTCTAGAGAGCTAAGTTCATCCTAAAAAATTCAACTATTTATAACTAACTTATTATGCGAGCGAAGTGAAAAATCATGTCTTTCTAATAAAATCTGTATACATTTTCAACCAATGACACGACTAGAATGTACCTCAACTGTTCTCCTATTGGCTGATTTATAGAGTATGTCTTTAGATTATCGTTATTTTTATTTCAGAGTCGGAGTGGACAGGTTGATCATTTTCCCAGTATGCAGACGAATCAGGCATTTTTATCATAAAAATATAAATTTTAATTGTATATAAAAATCTTTACCCTCTAACCTCTAGGGACATAAAGAGGTGGTGGGAATATTTTTTCTCTCCAAATATAATAAAAATTAAACTACAATTCCCTGAAAAAAAAGAATCTTACGACCATTTTCAGAGAAACTTTACTTTAAAGAGTAAAATCTTTCTACTTCAATCTATATCTTTTTTGGATCAAGTTTAGTTTAAATTCCAAACAAATAGATATTAACAATAATTACTACACGTTTCTTGTCTTTCACAATTACTTTAAGCTTAAAAAAAAGCTTGTAGTAATTATGATCTTAATAATATATACATTATTATTAGATCTTACACCAAATTTGATTTTCTATAACAAGGTGAAACACGGAGCGGGCTAAAATAGCGCTTACCCCCTTCCACCTCCTTCACCTCATCCCGACCCTTCGATGAACAAACTGGCCAAAAAATGAGTTCCATATTAGCAATCTAAATTGGCGAAAATTTTTCTCCTGTCATAATATCCACGTATTTTCTACATCCATTTTTAACTACTATGAAAAAAACACAAAATCAGGATTTCTACTCCCCTCGTGATTTTAATATTGGAGTGACTATCAATATTCTGAACAAAACATTCTTCATCTATGATATGGACGAGTTTACAAAACAGTTTTATAGGTAAATATATTTGCTGCAATGCTTTTCAACAGGATTCAACATTTTTTCTAGGACAAAAAATGGTCTAAATTTTATAACCTTTTAAAATCACGACTCGGCAGTCGAATGAGAAAGACTAAACTTCATAACTTTTGTGTCACTTTTGAGGAAGACGATTACCTTTAATCCCATCTCTTTTGTAGAGATTTTCTTCCCCCTTCCCTTTTTCTCTTCCGAAATGTATATGACTTCACAGTAATCGTCTTCCTCAAAAGTGACACAAAAGTTATGTAGTTTAGTCTTTCTCAGTCGAATAAACTGTCAAATTTAAAACCGCTTGCTTAGTACCTTTTGCTGCTCTGTCGGTTTGTCATATTAGTTTTTTTTTATATTTAGCATAGGTGTGGCTGCTAATCTTTTAGAAAATGTCATTTTTAAATAATAACAAATCTCTATGATAAAAAATCTGAACGAGTTATCGAAAACAAAAAAATATTTAAGATAGTATAGGTGTTTAAAATAGTCGATTTTTGATTGTTTGGAAAGTATTTGTCTTCTGTAAACTAAACTTATTTTAACACTTTTAAACTGATCATTTTTGGACGGTAAAATTTCCCCAAAGCTAGCTATATTCCGAGATATTCATCTATTTATAGTCCAATAATATAGTCGGATAGGATTGTTATTTCACTGTGTTGGTCCAATAAAATGAATAGGAACTTTAGATTATTTGACCATCAAATGTTTGTTTAGGGAAGTAGTTGGAGAAACTAATCTGGAGGGAATAAAAACATCAGGCCTACCTCCTCCAAGAATTTATAAACCGGTAAATTTCATATGATATACATGTAAGATTTAATATCCTGTAATAGAAATTGTAATAAAAAGATCTCGGAAATGGCTGCTCCGAGTGGGTAATTCTTTTTAGGGTAGGTTTATATAAATATATACATATATATATATGTCTTTGGGTGGTTTTAGGCTATTTTCCTGACATATCCATCCCAATCTAGAGACTACGGCAACGGCAACGGCTACGGCTACGGCTATGGCAACGGCTACAAATTTAAAGATCCAGCTCAGCTATTGTATGAACTTTATAGAAAGTATTTGTGTTGTTTAGGTACCACCCCATTCAGGACCTCAGATTGGCAGTCTTGCTGATTCTCTTCAGGTAAAGTTTTTGTGCTTTACCTTATAGTGCCTTTCAAGCAATGACCCCAAAGTCAAACCTTATTTGAAATTTTTCTATAATCGTTTGTCCCATGTTATAGGATTCCTGTTTATCGACAAACATTTCAAAAGCTAAAAAATCATGATGCTATTGATAGTACCAAAAATTATGATGCTATTGTTATCCTTTATGTCTGAAGATTAACATTTCAATAACCACTGAACCGATTGAGTTTAACATTTTTGGGAAGCTTCACATAGATCCCTGGGTGGTTTTAGGCTATTTAACTTTTACATTCAAACCTTGGGATGGTTTTAGGCTATTTTTTTACCCCCTTCTTATGTATTCTTGGAATACATAGCCCTTAGATGCTAGGGGCATATCCGCTTGTAGATATAAAAGGGTTTAAAAGAACTAAATGTGTTGACAGAAACACTAATTAACCTTTAATAAACCTGTTATATGTAAAGCCGTAAAAAGTATCTATAAAAATGACGTCATACAATACAAATGACCAATGATAGGGTAATACACATTCTAAATTTCCAATGGCAGGCCAGTATTACGACATTTTTATAGGTATATTATTAGTATATTTTGACAAAGATAAACTGTCGTCAAATGTTGAGAAATTTTAGTTAAGGTTGCAGTTTTATGCCTTGATTTAGTCTGATATATATATATGTGTGTTGTACAACTACAAATAAACAAGCATTAGACATTTCCCATTTAAATAGACTTATCTTAGAATTTTTTAAAATCTATATTAACCTCACAAACTACTATAATTGGCATAAAAAAGCAGTGGGCGATAGATGTATTAAAAGAACTGTAAGGATGATTTTTATAATTGTTGTTAACAAAATGATTGATTACTTTAAGACCATAGAAAATTTTATATAGAAATACGTTATAGCTTAGAGTCAAATATGGGTAATATGGAAAAAAAAACGCTGGAGCATTATAGTCAAGGAATAGTTTAGTAGGGGTTAATATAAGAAAAAGACTTTCAAAGAAAATGCAAATGAAATGAATCTTAAAAAACTGAAAAATAAAATGATGTAAGGAAAGGTAAACAAAGAATACCATTTATAATGTCGAGCAATTGGTAAAAGGTTCTGAAGATGTTATCTATTAGTAATCTACTTATTAAAATACTTTTCTATGGTTTCTTTATGCTTTTCAGTGCGCTTTCCCCTGACAAAATCATGTGCACGCAACATGAAATTCATCTTTTTTTGTTATAATTTTCTTCTAATATTTTTTTTCTGAGATGTTTTCTGTTAAATGTTGACTGCTTTATAAATGCTTTTTAGCTGTGTTTTGAATTATCGATTAGTAGAACAATGCAAAACATGAATTTAAAAATGCACTCTCATACATCAGGATTTATTGATGTAAACATCTTACTTGGAATAAATTAGGAAAAGTACGTTTTCAATGTTTAACAAAGGATTAAAAGAGCTGTTTCTGCATTGATGATCCTTACCAAAAATTATATCAGTCAAATTTAAGTATCAAAAAGCAGTAAAATTGTAAATATAGCTTATTTAATGGACTTTGTAAGGATCGAAAGCCTACATTTGCACGCCTCGAGTCAGTTTTAAATATCTTAGAAATAACTGTAGCCTCTAGCTTGCATTCCCTTTTTTGAGAACGACTAAACCTGTAGCTGTTGGATCTTGCTTTTTCTAACCAATATTGTGTCTATCTATCTGTCTTTAAGTATTCCTGTTTTTTTTTTAATGATAGTCTGTATCGATTTTTATTATGAGTGAACATAATTCTCTTTTCCCTATAGACTTCCCCTCTCCTTTCATTTTTAAAACAACTTCGCTATTATTGAATATAATCTTCCTTGTTCTATTTAAGAAATTTTATTTTGCATCTCTCAAAGAATATACCAGTATATGTAAAAATAGGAGCCACAAGGCCAGGCACTAACGGTGGGAGAGGGAAGTTTTAAAAAGAAAAAGATTTTTATTGGGAGTTTGAGACATTCTCTCCCAAAATAGTCAGAAACCTTTCCTAGACCTGTAAGAAGCTTCTCTATAAAGGAGAACAATATCGATTTAGTGATTGGCGAGATCCTTTCTTACAGACAAAAAAATCTTTTTATTGATTTTAAACACTCTTTGATAATGAAGGTACTCTCTAACCTGCAATGTCCGTCTATCAGTCTACAATAAAATGTATGGTTTAACAAACCTGACAACTTCCTTTGCAAAAACCCATATATATCCTGTTATTAAAAGAGGTAATATTTTTTGTCTGTTGCTTAAGATTTTGACAACTACCGAACCGATTTAGTTCTTCATTTTATGGAAGCTTCTTATAGATCCCTGTATGGTTTTAGGCTATTTTCCTTACTCCTTCCAATACAATGATTCTACATGCTATGAGCGTATTCGCTAGTATGTATAAATAAAAATTAAAACAAGGATGACAACATCCATAAAAGCGAAGCACTGAAATAGTAGGACAAACGGACATTAACACTTGTATAGTGTCAGAACGGAATAATCAGAATATAAATGTAAAAGAGTCAAGACAAAATTGTAAGTAAATTTGTTGAAAAACTGCTTGATACAGAATAATGTTTATGGACATACTTACATTTTTATCACTTGTTTATAGAGTTGCTTCGCTTATAATATTGTACTTTGTTGTCCCAGGTATCAGTATACCAAAAATCAGATCAATCAGATAATTAGATCACATAAAAATTTGTTGTTAAAAAAGTAAAAAAATCAACATGTTCAAAATTGACGTACGGACATTCTGGTAATAAGTATAGAGTTGCTACGCTTTCTAAATCGTACCTAACTACTATAGGAATCACCATGCAAAGTTTGAAATCGATAGGACCATTCTAACATGCCTAAATTAACGAGAAAAAAAACGATAAAAGCTCTCCGTTTCGGACGGACGGACGAACCGACCCTGATTATAGAAAAGATAACAGAAACACATATAGCAAAATGGTTTGGTTGTTTCCGAAGTCTTTGCTGCTATTTAATATCATCATTTTTGTTTTAAGAAGGATGTATACGTAACTCTTTTGTTGTAAATAAAATTAAAAGCTTTAATACAAAGTTTAATTTTTTTGATTAATTACAAAATGACACGGTAAAATATAATATAAATGTTTACTAAAGTTTTCTCTGACATGATTAATCTGAGCAAAAAAATACATGGGATGAAGGGACATGCACTGAACTGTAAACTGTTCTGGTCCCAAAAATTTTCTTCGCTTCTTTTATTCGTCGGAGAACTTTAATAAATCCTTGATGTGGTTGTAAATATACAAACTAGCAGTAAACCATTTAGGCAATGTTTAACATATTTTCATTTAGAAAAATCCAGGGAAAAGAAAAATCAAGTATGACAACATTCATAAAAGCGAAGCACGGAATCGGAAGGACAAACGTACATTAACATTTGAAAAGTGTTAGAACTAAATGGGCCGAATACAAATGTATAAAAGTCTAAAAACACAATTTGTTGAAAAACTGCTTAAAGGGCGAATATAGGTTCGATATGATATGAGCTTATATCAAAGGTGCAATTTCATAGATTATAAATAACTTAAAAATATTGACATATTCAATTGTATAAGTCTGTTTATAGCTTAAAACCCGTCAATCTCAAAGAAAATATTTTGTAATTAGTGTGGTTCCCTAAGAACTCAAACACCCTAGCATCACACAAGGTTTCGTGGCAAGGTTGAATTAAAAAGCTTTCGTTAAATGATAGTCGTAATAACGTGGAAACCAATTAATCAGGGGTAAATATACCCTCCTTCTACCTTCATAAAGTAAATTATTTAAAAGTTAAAAAAAACATCAAATAATGTAAAAAGTAAAAAAAAATAATCGATAAAATTTTCTTGGAGAAAGAATGATTTCAAATCCCTGTTCTTTTGTGGCCGTGTGTGTGTGTGTTGAAAATGCGTACACAAGGGTTGTTTATATCATCATGAATTAATCAAAGATCTCTGTACAGAAAATAAACTTTAAGACGTATCATTTACCCTGTCAATACTCCTGACGCCCTTCTACGCAAATTATTTTTATGCTTTTTAAAAAATCAAATAAACTAGTATATAATCTAAAATAATAAACATTTAAATTATCTTTTAAGGTGCGTGCCAATGTAATAGTCAATCAAACTTAAGCAAAATAGTCAAAAAAAAAGTCTTGTAAAGGGCTAAAATAACCGATTTTGTCGGCAATCTCATTTATTATATGTTCAATTGAAACAGAAAATTGCAAAATCTACTTAAGGATTTTTTTGAATTTTTAAATTTGGCATAGATATTCTAAAAGTATGTAATGGCACCTTTGATATAAGCTCATATCATATCGAACCTATATTCGCCCTTTAAATACAGGATGGTGTTTAAGGACGTACTTACATTTTAGGACTTGATTATAGAGGTGCTTCGCTTATAACATTATACTTTGTTGTTATAGGAATCATGATGCAAAGAATACAGATTATTACGTTAATTGTATCGTAAATATAAAAACATGATTTAAATGGACGCACGGACTTTCTAGTAACGACTATAGAGATGTTACGCTATCTAAATTGTACTTAAATGTTATAGGAATCATCATGAAAAATTTGAAATACATAAGTCAACATGTATAAATTAACGGAAAAAGTTATCCGTTCCGGACGTACGTACGGACGGACGGACCTTAATTATTTAAAAGCTTCGCTTTTAAAAAGTCAAAGAAAACATTGGAATAGCTAAAATGGAGCATTAAGATCACGCATGTAAAACGTGCTTTTAGGAGCATGGTAACCAGATAAAACTTGGTATCTATGTACTTTTTTATATCATTTGGCCATAAAAGGCTGATTAATGATATGTAATATCTTATATTTTTATAGCTCTAGATACATTCGGGCCATGTCATTAAGAGGGTTTAAGTTGTGTGGTCAAAAATATTAAAATTGAGCTCTGAAAATAACTTGGTTTATATTCAAGTTAAGGTAGTTTGGCCGATGTTGATATTTATATTCTTTGCCCTTAAAGTATTGGGAGGTATATTTATGTTTATGAAATGACCAAGACCTTTTTTATATTAGCCTTTTGTTTAAGTTTTTTTTTTGTATATAAACAGGGAGGGTTGGGGTTGCATACCCCTAACATATTACAGAGGGATGGGATAGCTCATTCAAAAATTTCTATTTCAGACCATATAATGTTCTCGCTTTTAAAATCTATTGACCTACATTTACATACGGTCAAATCCTAAAAAATGTCTAAAGATAGCCTATGGTTCCTTAATGCTTTCATATTTCTATATATCATACTAGCGGCTTCGCCCCTAGCCTCTAGGGGCTTTTCCCCAAGAGGTTTGATCAAACAAATTTTTCGTGTTTTAGATTTTAAAGAAAATTTAAAAAATAAATTTCTTTGAGCGAGATTTTTTTTGTGAGGGGTGGTAGTCGACCCCACTATTTTAATTTTAGTTTTAAAAAGAAAATTTTTTTTTTGTGGGATGGGGTATTTTTCATTTTTTTTGGGAAGTTAAAGGTGTCCCACCCCCTAAGAAAATAGTTATAAACCTTCCCGGGACCTATGAGAAGCTACCCTGTAAAGTTGAACCTGATCGGTTCAGCTGTTAGCGAGATCCTTCGCTACAAACAAACAGACAGACAAACAAACAGACAGACAAACAAACAGACAGACAGACAAACAAACAGACAGACAAACAAACATCGTTCTACTTTGTATTATAGATATGTATGTAAGGCATTAGAAACACTATTTCTAGGCCTTGGATACTTAATAGGATTAATAATTAGCTCAATTATAAACAGGTAGGATGCCAGTTTATCTGACTGTTATTAACCTATTGTAGTTTAATTTCTTGGTAGTTTTTCGGATAATGAAAAAGATCACCTTACCCTGCCCAAAAAGAACAGTTAAGGAAAATCGAAGAGCTCAAAACTCTCGGGCGTGCATCATCCCTTCCCCCCCTCCCCCATGTATATAAATGTTATTAACTGACGAAGCCCCAAGTTTTAAAAAAAATCACTTAATTTGGATGAAATTAAGATTATAACATGTCTAGATTAAGACAAAACATAATGAAAAATCATCAAGTCTACACTAACATTTCATGTCTAGTATTCATTACTTTAAGACAGGTCTAATCATATCAAATCATTTAGTAAGCATTAATTTTTTGTGTGTTTAATTATGTTATATAGAAACATAGGCGTCCAAGGGGGGGGGTAATGGGCCATTTGGCACCCCCAAACGATTTTGGGGGTGCCGTAGGCACCCCCAAAATTTTGTGAACAATACCCCCCCCAAACCATTTTGGGGGGGTAAATACTCCCCCCAAAATAGAAAATCTTCAACAAACAAAATTTTTGCGCGCTTCGCGCGCATTTTTAATACTAAATTTTTTATAAAATTTAAATTACCCCCCCCAAAAATTTTACCCCGGGGGTAAATTTTGGGGGGGGTAAACAAATTTTACCCCTGCCAACAGATTTCAGGGGGGGTAATTACCCCCCCCAAGCAAATTTTACCCCCGGGGTAAAAATTTTGGGGGGGGTAAAAAAAATTTGCGGCGCGCTTCGCGCGCCATTTTACCCCCCCCAAAACCAAATTACCCCCCCTTAAAAAAAATTTACCCCCCCCAAAATAAAAAGCTTGGACGCCCCTGTATAGAAATGTATCATTATAAAGATAAAACTTTACAATAAAAACATTTTAATTTTAACCATTTTAAAAAGGACATTTATTGTTTAAATATGGAACCTAGTAAAAGTGTCTGACTCTGATTATGACGTAAAAAAATAGCCAATGAGAGGCCACTATAAATGTTACCATTGGTCAATTACAGTGTATGCTGGCCTCTCATTGGCTAATTTTTTTTTACGTCATAATCAGAGTCAGACAGTTTTACTAAGTTCATTTTCTACTGGATAAAATTAGGTTCAGCAGAACCGTAATGAAAACTAATTGATCTTGTGTCCATGTATTTGAAACTAAAGATCATAGAGTTTATCCCTTTTTTGATCAAAATCATGCAATGAACTATTTTAACATTCAGACCAAAATATATATAGTTTAATTTAAATTGTAATTCCCAATGATAATAAACAAAACCTATCCATTCTGTTGATTAACTTTAGTCTTTATTAATGAAAAGTTTTGACACTGCTAGTTTGAAACAACCTACCAAGATTATATGAAAGTACCTAACGTTTTAAAGCATATCTTACCAATTTTAATCCTAAGAAGGGTGTGGATATGCCTCTACATCCCCCTACCGCTATCATATGAGAAATTTATAATTCAAAATAAATGGATGTGTTAGGTTGTTGACCTCTTTTTAAAAAATCATTAAGAAGTATTAAAATATTTTAGATAAAAGGTTCAATGTTTTATTTGTGATAAAAGGTTCAATGTTTTATTTTATCACATTAAATTTATGATTTAAGAGGGTTCTATTAATTTCTTTTGTCCATACATATCTTAATTAATAAAATGATTAGTATTAAGATCCACGTTTTAAAAAGTGTGTTTATTTTAAAGATGTGTTGCTTCCATGTGCTTTTTCTGTCAATATCATTGTCCGGCCTTTTCATTATATTTTTTGGGTTACTTCAGTCAGCAGGGTCCTAAGGGATAAGACAATGGAAGATAAACTGCTGTAAAATCCCAATGATTGAAAACAAATTTGACATGCATAATAAAGAAATAACATATGTTATAATACAGATATTAAAATATTCCTAAAATGTAAAAAAAAACATTGAATATGAATAGAAACTAAGGACTAAACATACAAATATGATTTATATACACTATCAAAGGACCAAGCAATCTCTTTCGAGTTGATATGGATTACCCCTTTTGTAAATTTATTTCATTTGTGGAAAGGTTTATACACATCATTTATATTTGTGTTTTGATAGATTTTTCGAAATAAAAATCCTAAAGTCGATCTTATTCTTGTGAGATACGGAAAATTATCTTTTTTTCGACACAGAGGGCAGTGATCTTTTAAACTAAATTCACAGTACAATAAAAAGAGTTATGTTAATGAAATCTAGAGGACAATAAAACTTTATGCTTTAAATTCATCTTTTTGGTCGTATTAGGTTTTAGCTAAGAAAGTTTCCAATAAATGTAAGTTTTGTATCATAGAAGCGCTTTTCGGGGAGACGACCCTCTACTTTTATTTTTAGTTTAAAGATGAGAAGTAAAAAATTAATTTTAGGAGGGTTTAGATCGTAAAGGTACTCTTCCCTGAATAGTTTCACTTATAAACCATTCCTAAACCTATAACAATATCGGGTCAGCAAGATCCAAAAACAAAGGCATATTTAAATTATTTAATTACTGTACAAATCTGGGCAGCAATTCTAGTTGACCTTTACGATGCTCTTATTTAATTGCACTCATACCCGTGCACTTTAAGTACTGAGACCATTAAAATTTGACCCACATCCCCTTTTTTTCTTTAATTTCTTAAAGCTATATCATTGTGATCGTTTTTTTTTAGTTTGGTTCCATTATATATTTGTTTGATTTATGTGAAGCCCGCAAAGCTACTAATCAAGACCAGTCTGTTTGTCTGTTGGGTGAAAAGTTTAGATTTACTGTATTTCATGAGTGCTATTCCTTTTTATTTTGCATATTCCTTGCGAATACCCGTGGCCTGCTAGGCCCATACCCGATGTGCTTTAACCTTTTGGGACTATCCTGTACCCAATGTGACCTAACCTGACCTAAAGTTATATACAAATACACGTAAAACTTCCACCTACTTTTCAATCTTTTAAAATAAATGGGGGGGGGGGGGGCTGTGATTCTGTGCTCTGCGTTTTGAGGGAAATCGCCAATCTTTCCTCAAAACTAAAAACTTTAAAAGCTGCTACCGAACAAACTTCATGTCATATTTGCAAATCTTTTACCGGCATATGAAGGCCTACAATAAATCTTGATTGGCCCCAATAGTCCTTATAATGGACAGATAGTATTTCGCGCATTTATCTACAATAATTGAGCCTTGAGTGGAATTTTAACATTTTATGTAATATTTTCTTTTTAGATTTTAAGCTATAAACAATAATGAATTAATGATCTTCTTTATCTTTAGAATTGTCTGGAGTTGGACCCGCGACCTCCCAGGAAAAATATCAAACAAAAACTAGGAGAGTTAACCTTGTACAAATTTTAAAATATTCTTAAAAGCAAAACTAGTCTTCTACCCAATGTATCTTCTGTATTTTGCTCGGCTTCATTATGACGCTCTTTAATTTTCCCTTGTGTGCTATGGTATTTCTATGGAACAAATTTGATTTACTTGCGAAAATTTCTTTCAAATATTTTTTTTTAGTATTAGAAGATTATTTAGCTATGATATCGATAGTAGGCTGAAATTTATTTTGAATTTGCCCTTGATCAAGAAGCAACAACTCAAAAATTCACTTTGTCAGTCGATCTTCACATGTTCTTAATTTTTTATTTTATTTCTCTTCATTTCGATTGATATACATAAATTTTACAGTTCTACTCAAAGAAATTGGTTATTGCCAGTAAATTGACCCCTTCTGAATTATAAGTTGAAAAGTATAAACACTTCTAGTTTGAAGCAACCAATCAAATCCAATAAAAGTTTTTGAAAGAGTAGAATAAAGTGGTGATAAAACTTTTAATACACGTGTAATTTATCTTCCAATGTCCACTTCCTCCCAGCAAATACTAAATTCTGCTAAATGTTTGAAAAGAAAGAAAGAAAGGGCTACAGACAAATATAATTATGGATTAGTTAAGGTGCATTTAAATATCAAATATGAAAATGAAATTTAATATTGCATTGTATAATCATCTGAAGCAAAAATACTATATAAGAAAAAGATGTCGGTTGGTTCATCAGTAAAAAAAACCTTGAAAATATTTCTATTTATGTCAATTTTTAATTCAAATTTAGATTTAATATAAAAAAGAAAGAAGTGTTATAAAGCGTGTTTAAAAAAAACAATCGCTTACAATTTTTTATAGACGCTAAATTTTTGGTTCAAAACTTATAAAAGTTAATCCAATTAATGCTTAACCAATGACAATGACAAAACAAAATTTAATTGTTGACTTGTTCATCTCTCCAGAGCACCACAGCTCGAGACCTAGCCCATGTGGAGAATTTTTCTCTGCTCAGAGAGTGCATACTATATTATAAAATATGGAATAATCATTATGAAAAGATTTGGATCATGGAAAGAAAACGAAGTAGCAGGTTTTGTCGTATTTTAGGTTAGGTTAGGTAAATGAAATAGGAGAAAGGCTACAGTGAAAATACGACGAAACCATCTACTTCATTTTCTTTCCATGATTTAAATTTCTCCTAAAGGGCTAGGACTCAAGCTGTGGTGCCCAGTGGTGGTAAATACATTTGTTCAATGTTCATATGATATCCCAATCACCAAAGCATAAAATAGATATTTTTTTTTTTTATAGACGCACATGTTCTTGTAACTTGTAACTTCAAGAGCAAATATTACCCAAAGGGCTAACTATATACACTTTGCTCGATTTGCAAATATTAAGTTTTTATAAAAATTTATATCGATTACAATTTTGAGAAGAAATCTTTTTGCCAAATGATAATGAAATTTTGTTTGTTTCAAGACCATTGTTTTCACATTTTCTATTTCCATCGTATTACACCATTGTTCAGGCTTTTTAACCTCTTTGAATTACTGACAAACCGATTTAGCTTCACTTTTAGAAAACACGCACGAAGCGACACAACTCGACACATTCTCTGTACCTAGCTTTTACTTGCTACTACATAGCAGGCGGATATATCTTTGCCAATCCATGGCCGCTGCCAAAAATTCAACCATAGCTGCCAACATAATTTTTACAAATGAGCTAAACACAACAGAATGTAATTAATCTGCAGAAGAACCCCCTTTTTTTAAATGTACCAAACGAACCCAGTAGTGAAAACGCAACAATAGGACAACCATTGGATAAAAAAACGTAACAGTTAAACAATGTCGGATAGTCCATGACATAAGTAAACGACAGTAGTATTTTTATCTGACCTAATCAAAGAAGAATATCATATACAAATTTAGACACCTCTGCACTTCTCCAATCCCTTGCTTATCCAACAAACCCTTGTTTGTGTGTTTTGCAAGCCGAAGGAACCATTCCAAATTATCCGCAAACTACGTGAAAATGAACAGATTTCGATCCCCCATCTTAACCATCTTTCAAAAAGCATTTTTAGAATTGGGTTTTTGCTTGTGGCTCTTATATCAAAGGGTTTGCAAATTGGAACACTTTTTGCCAAAGCATCTTCAAAAATCTTTGTTCTACTAAAATATAGTTGACGGGCAGCTAAGTAAGAAAAGTACTAATCAACACTTACAAAATACAAAGATTTCATACATAAAAGTTAGAAGATAAAGGAGATAAAATGTAAATTGAGATACATTTGAAAAACTTTTGAGATACAATCGACCAAATTACATTTCTTAGACTAGGAGTTAGGTTTTCCATAATATGATAATCTTTCATTTTATTTTACATCTTCATAAGGCTAAACTTAAAATTTTGGTTTTATGCTTTAAGTTAAAAGTCTTGACCAAGACACTTAAACGTCAAACTTTTTGATAGATGGATTTTTTATTGAGCCCTTTAAATTTAATTGCCTATTATCCAATTGCTTAAAGGTTAACTTTGAGGGTTTCAGAGAATGCTGGAAAAACATTGAGGTATATAATTTTTATATTATTAGTTAATAAGTAGCAGAACTACTCTACAAGTCTTGTTATTTAGTATTTTTTCATATCACATTGCTGAAGACGATAAAGTCCCTCAAAAAAAAAAAATTCTGATGTCATAAAAATGAGGGATGAGGAGAGCAAAAATGGGAAAGAAAACCCATAAAAAAGATAATTCCTTGTTTTTATGACGTAACATGCTGATTTTTTGAGGGACTTTCTTCGTCTTCCACATTGCTCACCAATCCATGGTTACATACAGACAACACACACAAACACAAAAAAGCAGATAAAAGAAAATTGTTAAAACATTGCTTTTATAATAACAAATATAATTATTATTCAATATGGTTGATACTTTTTAAAAAGATTTCCGAAATTTTATTGATTTTCTATATAATTCATAACTTGTACATCACGTTATTTCAAATGGCTTTCTAAATTGCTTTAGATATTTTTTGGTCAAATTTTGCGGTTACATTTAAGGCTATTTATTGTTGAAACTTGTGAATTTTGTTAATGTTTAGTAATAAATATGTAGTGTTATTGTTACACAACGATAATTTTGTTTTTTACAACAAACCACCGGCTCCGTCCCTGGCAACAGAGAAGTAGAATAACTAAAAATGTTCTAAAACTTAAATCTAGAATAAATTATTATGTAACCATCCCAGAGGAGATTCTCCAAAACGGACAGTTTATTTGGTTCAGTGGTTAGTGAGATCTTAATGGTAAAACACAATTTTTTACTTCTTTAATTGGATGGATTTTTAGTAAAATTTAAAATTATTATTCTCAACAAAATATTTTGGTTTTTTAATACAATATAAAAGAAATTATTTTGATTTTGGACGTATTTTGATTGTAATTTCTTTGAAGGAAATCCCTATCTTAAAAATTTGGAGTGGCAATTGAAAAGAAAATATTCAAAAAAATCTGGAATTTCTTTTTTAAGGATAACCTTTGAGTATATTTAATGTCCTATCCCCGTATTCCTGCTTTCCCTGCAATTCTTTTGTTGGTTAAATTTCATACTCAAAAATATGCTTCAAAACATTGTCTAGGAGGAGTAAGTTTGCACACATAATCATGACTCTTTATGAAACTGTTACACTTTCATAGAATAAACTAAATTTAGAGTATCTACATAGAAAATTTACCTTACCTTGTTAGGACGGGATTGTCTTTCGATTTTTAAGTTATCATCTAGAGAAACCAGAGCATATTCGCTTATGATGGGCTCTAATACTGTAATACCAGGGGCGTCCAAGCTTTTTATTTTGGGGGGGGTAAAATTTTTTTAAGGGGGGGGTAATTTGGTTTTGGGGGGGGTAAAATGGCGCGCGAAGCGCGCCGCAAATTTTTTTTACCCCCCCCAAAATTTTTACCCCGGGGGTAATATTTGCTTGGGGGGGGTAATTACCCCCCCTGAAATCTGTTGGCAGGGGTAAAATTTGTTTACCCCCCCCAAAATTTACCCCCGGGGTAAAATTTTTGGGGGGGGTAATTTAAATTTTATAAAAAATTTAGTATTAAAAATGCGCGCGAAGCGCGCAAAAAATTTTTTTGTTAGAGATTTTCTATTTTGGGGGGAGTATTTACCCCCCCAAAATGGTTTGGGGGGGGTAAATACCCCCCCCAAAATCGTTGGGGGTGCCTACGGCACCCCCAAGGTAGGGGTAATTTTTTTTTGGGGGGGGTATTGTTCACAAAATTTTGGGGGTGCCTACGGCACCCCCAAAATCGTTTGGGGGTGCCAAATGGCCCATTACCCCCCCCCTTGGACGCCTATGTGTAATACCCAAAGATATTAGTTTAAGTAACGTCCAGACAACCAACCCTTTGATTGCAAGAACTTTGAAAAGTCCTAACTGTGCATGGTAATGAGTTGTGCCTGTTTATCGACCAAGACATTCCCCCTGCTCCGACTATTTAAATCGCTAATTGTTGAGACACGGTCGCGGGTTATCTAAATAATTTACTTCAATTCAAACACTTTACAAAAGTTAAAAATAGATTACTGTTTAGAGAGATTTGAAAATGAAAATATTAAGGCTATTGAATTGGATTGTTGAATTATCTTTTTTGATGGCACACTTCGCTTAAATTGGCTGGCAAAAAAACAGGAGTTGATTCTCTTATTTTGCCTTACTGAAAATAACTTTAAAACAATTTTATAAAAAATAATAATAAAGAGAAATTATAAAATTAATGGGTTAAACCAATCTATGCTTTAAAAAAATATATTTCAGTTAAATAAATTAACCATCTTCAGTAATTATGAAAAATTTAAACAAAATAGTCAGTTTTTTCTTTAAAAAAAGGAACAAAATTTTCTTTTCAAATGGATGTAGGTGTTTTATAGGAACTAAAAAGTCCTAAGATATTTTTAACTCAAAAAATGTATTAATAGTTATCATTTAGAAATCGTTTACCTAAAATCAATTATAAGAAAAGTGTGTGAAACTATCTGTAGCCAACAAACAAGCAATTTGTTATCAACGCGACTTTTGTCTTAAAGTCATCTATGTATGTTTACCTCTTTATAATTATGATGATTCTTTACACTTCATCCTAATGTACAGTAGTAAGGTTTTTTTTTATTAGAAAGCTTAAGATTTCAATAACCGCTGACTTATTGAGTTATTTATTTGTAGAAAGCTTGAAATAGTTCCCAGGATGGTTAAGGCTATTCTATTTGAAAATTTAAGCCTTGAGATTGGTTTTTGATATAGTTCTGCCCCCTTTCTATACAATAATGCTAGGGGCTCAGCCGCTAGTTGTGTTATATAACACTTCAGTACTACTGCCTTTTTCTGCTTTCGAAATCTTTAAAACTGCCAGATCTTTTTCATTTGTCTTGGTATGCTGATACTAGTACAGGACACTGCAAATACCTGGCAAACCTTCTATTTTTATATTTTTGATGTTTGCACACGAGTACTTTGCATGTTATAATAGTCTAGTAAAAGTGACCAACTGCAATTATACACACCACTTTGGAACAATAGTTGGGTTTAAGTAAAAAGTAAGAGTTTGACCGATGGCAGTCTCTAAAATTGCAAAAAAAAATTTAAATGAGATTAATAAAAATTATATCAAAAAGAAAAGCCCACAATTTATTGAGTGACAGAACTCTCCACTCATCCCCCCCCCCCCCTCCACCCACTGGTTATGTAAGAAGGGAGATTTTAGGGTAATTTAGATACCCAATACCCACATACAAAATACCAGTACAACCCTTATTATTAGTTTATACGACGACTTCAATGGGACACCTGCCAAACACGGTTAGGATGAGGTAATAATGAGGAGCTCTCATGAGATAGCGGGTCAAGTCATAATGTGCTTGAACGTGGAGCTTGAGTTGGCCCTAGTGCTAAAAAAAGTACTTCAACCTACTACGACTTAGGTCCGAGTACTAAGAAACTATGACACATCAATCAAACTTAATTAGAGGTCATATTATTTTAGTTCTTATTTTACAAGGAAAGATTGTGTTTAACCAAACCTTTTTTCTGGAAGGTTGTGACATTGAACTTCTTAGGTAAGAAAAATGTTTATGAAACTGTGAGTATGCATAATCGTAACTCAAAGTTGCAGATTGATGTAAACAAGAATTAGGATTAAGTGTTTCCATTGCCAATTTAGGATATTTATGGTATACATTTTATTAATATTTTTATTTCTACAAAATTTATATGGTTTTTGACTTGAGTTTTTCAAGTTGTAAGAGTATGAATGTATTGGCCAAAAAGCAGGCACAACTTAGAGCCATATAATATTTTGTGTTTCCCTCATATGTCATACAAAATTTGTGTTAAAAAATAAGTACTTTTAATTATTTTAAGTAAGTTTAGGTTTAGAAATGTTAGAAGAGTCCCTCATGGACAGTAACCCGTAAGGATATTTCACAGCAGAGTTAGAATCTCTCACAAGAGCTAGAGAAATATTCTTTACCTAGGGGAGAGGGGGTAGGTTTTGTGCTCATGGAATAAGTTTCAGTGACCTATAGATTCTAGGGAACTTCTGCAATTTGAGAAATTCGTTGGGTCAAATACATTGGTTACTTGTATTGTATTTTGAATGGTTTGTTCCAATTTAGTAGTGTCTACACTTTTTAACCAATAATTTACAGAGGGGTTAATTTTGTGTATAATCATTTGGGATGAACATCATTTATAGTCCATTGTCTTATCCTTGTAGATTCTTAGATTTATATACTAGGACGTTAAAGCAAAATACAGATATACACAGAAACTGTAATCTTAACTTCCAGTGCGAAACCTAACTGTTGGTACTTCAAAGGAGTGTCACATATAAAATGCAACAAGGAAAACATTTAAATATGCATGGACATAAAGCCATTTAAAAGATATAAATCCAATTAAAATTAGTTTAATTCATAATAGTCCATGCAAGGTATAAATAACGGGGAGCATTGTTTGAGTAATAATAGCACTTTTATACCATGCACTATGCACTCAGGCTTTTTATTATATTAACAATGCATCTAGAAAGGGATTGATATATCCAAGGTTCTTGGGTAAAAAAGGAAAAGATAGTTAAAATATAGAAAAAAATATAAAGACAATAGAAGCAAAACAAAAGATAAAAGTGGTTAAGATAGAAAAAGCATAATAGGAAATTGGGGTAAGGGTAAAGATAGAAAGAGAATAAAAGGAAAATTTGGGTTATAAGGGTAAAGATAGAAATAGATTATAGGAAAGAGGGTGAGGGAAAGGATAGAAAGATATTATAAAAAATAGGGTAAGAATAAAGATAGCAAGAGATTATAGGAAAGAGAGTAAGGGTAAAGACAGAAAGATATTATAGGAAATTGGATAAGAATAAAGATAGCATGAAATTATAAAAAATAGAAAAAAAATTATAGGAAAGAGGGTGAGGGTAAAGATAGAAACAGATTATATGTAGGAAAGGGGATAAGATAGAAAGAAAATAAAAGGAAAAGATAAAAAAGAAAAGAAAATAAAACAACAATGGGGTAAGGGTCAAGATAGAAAGTTATTATATGACAGAAAGGGGATAAGATAGAAAGTCAATAAAAGGGAAAAGGTTCACATGGCAAGAATAATAATAAAAAATCGTTCAGTAAAATTGGAGGAAGAATACTAAAGGAATGAAGAGATGCCACGCATAAAAAATTATGGTACAATATGCCTAAGCAAAAAAACTAACTCATGCTTTTGCCCCCTGCCCAAAGTGGACAACGCCTCATTTTTAGAATCGCTGCGCCACTATAACAACTGCCATCTTTCAACTTTGCAACACATGTTTAATCTTTGTGGTTCTTTTCTAATTTCTTAGGTATATCTTAACAAATTTTGTATTTAAATCGAAAAAATGAAGCCATAAAATATATTTTTCAAAACTTTTTTTTGCATAGATTTTGTATAGTGGAATATATAGTACAAACGATATAATAAAAATCAATTTTAAGAATCAGAGAGAGAACTAACATTGACATCCTTGTTCACATAATAAAAGATCTAGTTTGAATACACTATTTTTTTAATATATTTTTAATGAATAATTCATGACAATCCAAATTAAGTATTCTAAAAGGAAACTCAATACTGTAAACTTTTTAAAGAATAATAATTTAAGACAACAAATGCTTTGTTTACAGGGAAATAAATCAATTTAAAGCTTCTTGTTTAGCTTGGAATCTTGTGAAAATATTTATTCTTGTTTATTACAACAGATATAAAAAAGTTTAATCTTTTTCTATGTTAGAGTATTATATATTATTATACATTCTTTGGAAAGGAGAGGTTATTTTGAATTTGTACAGTTTGCTTGTAAAATGCACTAATAAATACCGTGATAATGGTTAGAGCTTTTGCGTGGATATTATGACAGGGATAAATTTTCGTCAATTTAGTTTGCTATTTTCAGTGTCATTTACTGGTCAATTAGGTCATTCAGTAGGAGGGGAGGGGATTGGTTGAAGGGAGTGGAAGAGGGTAATCGTTATTTTCACTTTATTAGAGTACATGAAAATCTGGTGTAAGATCCAAGTAATAATATATCCATTACTATAATAGCTTTTTTTGTTGTTTTAATTATTGTTGTGTAATAGGTATGATTGAAAACTTTATTGGTTACTAAAATAAAACCTGAAATACGTGGGTTTTACTAGTATATAGTATACTAGCGGCTACGTCCCTACAGGACTTTGAGGGCGCTCGAGGTAAGGAGGGAGAAGTTGAACTCCACTTTACATTATATTTTTAAAAAGTGTTTTTTTATTTGGGGGGGGGGGGGCAGAGGATTATTATTTCCAGAGGTGATTTCACATAGGTGGGCGGAGGTTTAGGTAACCCTCCCTAAAATATTCATTAACTTTCCCAGGACCTATGAGAAGCTTCACTATAAATAAGAACCTTGTCGGTCTAGTGATTAGCGATATCATTGGTTACACACAGACAGACTCAAAGACATCCTTTTACTTTTTTACAAGAATAAAAGTTTAAATCCTGACTATCATTCATTGCTTTGCGAAACTTTGAGTACAACACATATTTTCCATTTTTTATTTTTATTTTCAGATTTGAAGTTTCGCTGATTTCTCCACTTCCAACAGATAAATACAGAAAGTTCATACTCACATACTTTCTTGAGGTAGGACATTTTTTTAATCCTTGTCCCTCGGGGTTTGGAGAATGGTTGAGGGACATCTAAAAAGTTAAAAAAGTATCTAAAGACATCACTCGAAGGAAATACTTTTAATTGTTATACAGTCTAAAAAAATGTACATAAACACAAACAATGTTTTAGCCTACTACCTCTAACATGATCTGAGATATTTGAAGGGAGGGGTCTAAGTATACTCCAGGTGTAGCGGTCCAGAAAAGTTTAGAATTAACATATAAAAATTTTAAATAGTAGGTAGACATTTTGCATAAATTAAAATGTGGTTTTGTCCATAAGTTATATATCTTTTAGTATCTGATTTAATGTAACTAAGAACTCAAAAAGAGCTTAACTAAAAATAAAACCTGAAAAATTTAAAAAATAAAAAAAACTGTATAAAACATACATTCAGCTTCAAAATTACTTTAATTGCTGAAGATCTCTGTAAAAGTATAGAAGAGATAATTAATGAAAGAAACTTTTCATTATGTACTATTTGTAAAAAAAATGTTGTTTTATGCCTGGGGCTATTCATCACCTTTAGATTTGAGCTTTTTAGTTCGGTATATTATTTCTACTCTATAATTTGCATTACAGAAGTTTTACAATAATGGATATATAATTACTTGGATATTACACCAGATTTTCATGTTCTATAATAAAATAAACTCTGTAGCGGGCTAATATAACGATCTCCCCCATCCCCTCCTCCCCACCTACTGGATAAACAGTTCGACCAATAAATCCGGGGGGGGGGGGGAGAATTGAAACCTAAATTGACGACAATTTTTCTCCTGTCATAGTATCCACGGATATTCTACATCCATTTTTACAGCTAATCTCTGTTGTATTACGTTTGTACACTGTAAAATTGCAATACAAAGTTTTAGACTTTTAAATTAAAAAAATTGGCTTTCAATAGAAGTATCTTAAAGCCATATATGTGCACTCCTTAAGATGATGGTATGGAGGCCCTTATTACTAAAGAAGCATGGTTAGATTATTATTTATTGCCTTGCTATGCTAATATACGACTCTTGTTATGTAATTGAGTATAAGATCTATTAGAAAAAATTGCTTTATTTGTACTGCAACTAATTGTGTTAAATTGTGTATAAGAAGGATGAAAACATCCATAAAGGCGAAGCTCTAAAACGGTAGGACAGACAGACATTAACACTTGTATAGTGTCATAACTGAATAATCAGAATATAAATGTATAAGAGTTAAAGCAAAATTGTGAGTCAATTTGTTGAAAAACTTCCTTATACAGGATAATGTTTATGGACATACTTACATTTTTAGGACTTGATTATAGAGTTGCTTTGCTTTCCAAATCGTACCTTATTCCTACAGGAATCACCATGCAAAGTTTGAAATTGATAGGACAATCCTAACATGCCCAAATTAACGAAAAAATCCGACTGATTGGACATTCTGGTAATGATTATAGAGTCGCTACACTTTCTAAATCGTACCTAATTACTACAGGAATTACCATGCAAAGTTTGAAATCGATAGGACAATTCTATCATGCATATTTTAACGAAAAAAACTATCCGTTACGGACGGACGTACGGACGGACCGACCCTAATTATAGAAAAGTTTCGTTTTAAAAAATATATTGTTATGTCAATGCACAACGTAAATGTAAGTGACCAATGCACACTGGTCTGGAGGGGTCAACAATTCAATTTTTCCTACCCATCAATTTAGACAAAAGTTGACCTGCCAGTCTTCAAAGACATCCTGGGCCACCTTTGTTTTAAATATCAACCCATGTTGATAATATGTTTTTTTTAAATAATTTGGGGCCAAAGTTGCAGAACTCTAAAATCTAAGAAGGTATTGTTGACATTGATAAATTGGCTATACTTGCTTAAATGTGATAAAATCAAATATCTGCATGTTGGAAATTGTCCAACTAAAATAAGTCCTATATAAGTTCAAAAATTAATTATAACACAAAAAATGGTACAAAATGCAAAAATGTGGTTTTTTAAAATCAATTTTTAACATAGGGTAAGTTTCGCAAAATTTTCTTAATGAGTATAACCTGAGTGTCCTATATGTTTATTAAAGAGAATTTGTTGGTATTGTAATTGGCTTCATATTTCACGATATATATGGCATCCGATTTTGTTCGTTTTGTGCAATATCTTAAAAACTATTAGATCGATTAAATTTCATCGATGTTGTAATTTAAAATTATTCCGAACGCGTAGAGGGGGGAAGGATCTATTTTTGCGGAGTAATATCTGATAAACAAAATAAAAACATACGAAATAGCTAAATAGTATAAAAATCTGTTATATTTCATGAAGATTAGTTAAAATAAATTTCTAAATGTCAATTTTATTGTTTTATATTCATACTAGTGGCTTCGCCCCTAGCCTCTAGGGGCTTTGCCCCAAGAGGTATAATTACATCTTCTATTACTTACCCAGCAGAACGGATCACAAATTTTCGCACCTACCCAGCAGGAAAACATTTTGCGATTAAATTCGCAAAATTCGTAAAATTCGTAAATTTCGTAAAATTCGTAAAATTCGTAAAATTCATAAAATTCATAAAATTCGTAAAATTTGTAAAAAAAAAAAAAAAAAAAAAAAAATGGGGGGGGGGTTTGTTTTTGGGGGGGTTGGGGGTGTCCCACCCCCCAAGAAAATAGCTTAAAACCACCGCAGGACCAATAGGTATATACCCTGAAGAGTAGAATCCAATCGGTTCAGTGGTTACCAAGATCTTAAGGGACAGACAGACAGACGGACAGACGGACAGACAGACATCGTTCTACTTTGTATTATAGATAATTGATATTATTCTTTCAGCCTACTCTTTATGTGTCTTCGTGTGTGTGTGTGTGTGTGTGTGTTTGTGTCTGTATGCATCCGCGCCTTGTTTATATCATAGCGTAGAGTGAGGAGAGACACACACACACATTTAAACACCCAAACAAACGCATCCTTATAAAATATGCTATAATTTTATTAGCCTTTAGTAAGATGAAATAACAATGATTTAAAATATAATATTTTCTAAATGGATTAAATCAAGAAAATTTAGATAAAATAATCAAGATATTAAAAATTAAAAACGCGCAAATTTGAAATTTGCAGCTAGTGAAAAACTGGTTATACTTACAAAATTTTTTACTTTACATGATATTTAGCCAATGCAATTGTCTACAAAAAAGTATTTAAGAGTCTTCTTGATTTGACAACTCCTTCCCGCCCTAAATGTCCAATAAAACCTCAGGAATGGCAAAAATCAAAGGTCATTTTAACGGTCTTTGACCTTCGAGGTCATGTATTTTTTTTCTCATAAATGGACTCTCTGACCCCTAAAACCCCCAATTTGCTGTATTGGGCATTAAAATCGGCCAAAAGACGGCTGAAAACGAATTGTTGACCCAAAACTGCGTTTTCAGACCAGTGTGCAATGGTGGAAAAATTAGTCTTCGTGACAACTTTAATGATTAAAACTATGCAAATTTCCTGCCCAATATAGTAAATTTGTGTTTACAAACCTGTGCTATCTTTTGGTAATAATTTAGATTACTTCTGCAAATCGTACTAAGCGTCAGCCAAAATATTCGCCATTGTAATCTGAAAAGTATAAGGATAGGAAAAATAAGAATTTTATGATGTAGTAATAACATCTCCCATTTTGATTTACTCGCGGTTAGCGATATCCTTCGCACACACAGACAGACACACAAACATTCTGTTACTTTTATATAAGGATCAAATATAATTGATCTGTAAACGAGGAATCTTAAGGGAAAATACAATCTACGATGCACACATTCAATTACAATAAACAAAATTACCTCTTCTTTTTATTAAGTTTAAGAGCTAAAAAACTTGAATTTGATAATTTTTTTTCAAGATTTTTAAGCCAACGAATAAGAGTTGTGTTTATGAAACTTTGGTGACAAGAACAATTTTAGTCCACCCTTGTGTAAACATTAAAGGAATTTATAAAAAAAAACAATGTTTTGCATTTTTACCTATTGCTTTTATCCTTGATTAAATACTGGTTTCTATCTGATATTTCTCTTTAATTTACTGCATATACAATGATGTCCTATCAATAGGGTACTTATAGTACATAGTGCAAGTAGTCAGTTTTCTAGGCAAAGCAAAGTTTAAATAGACCTTTTACTTTGAGGCTGATTTAATGCATATTGTTTATGCATAAGCCTAAAAGATACTTGTTAACAATTGTAATCATGTTGCGAATATGTCTCATGTAAGGGGCTGTTTGTATTCCATTATTTGAAAAGTTTTGGCAAGTGGTGTAATTTTTACGGTCTGTAGATTATCAGTACAAAGGAAGGCACCATCTGTGACAAGGTACTGTAAAACTAATTGTTTAGTATTTATAGAAACATCCTTAACAATTGAAAATTTTGACATGTAAACAAAAGTTTTCACGATTTGTGTTTATGATAAATAATCTTTTAAATGAATATTTTCTTTGCATTGACATAGTTGGTATCGTGTTGGCTTTCTGCTGGGGAGTTTGGACCACACAGCTTCACACGAGAGATATTAAAAATGCTAACAAGTCATACCGATTGTCATGCACAGTAAGGACTCCCAGACAAAGGTCTTGCATTGTCTAATGGTTGTTACCTTACCTAATTACTCATATTTTCGGAAAGAAAAGCAGGAATTCATTATATATAAGACGTTTGAAAGCTATTGATTTTTATATTTTGGCATGTTAAAGTTTACTTTTTCTTTATATCAATCTGTTATCTTTAACAAAAAAAAAACGAAAAAATGTTATGATATTTGAAAGAATATAAGTGCTAATTTACTTTGAAAACTCACATCCTTGTTAATAACTGCAATTCTGTGAATTGAAAATGTAGAAGCCAAGAGGCAATTTAATTTTCTTCTTCTCTAGACTTTGTACTTTTTATACAATTTTTTTGCAGTAGCTTAGCCACTCTATAACAAAGGTATCTGCAAACATGAATATTTCTAGACTTCTCTTTAAGACAGACACCCAAGTCATTTTTTTGTGAATAGTCTTTTTACTATGGTTTAAATCATTGGTTTAAACATGTTCATATTCTACAAATTGTGTGTATCAGCTGTATTTTCTGTTTTTTAAAAGAAGAAGACAAAGAATAAGTTCAGCTGTAAATTTACAGCCCTTCTATTGGGTTTTTAAGTTAAAATTATTGGACAAAATTTATTTAGAGATTTTGTAATTAACAATATCGTACTACAAATTCTTTCGCTACATATTAACATGGTTGTTTTAGATAAATTTCATAAGAATTTTTAACCATCTGACAAAGCAGCTCAAAATGTTTCATGTCTTTGTTTCATGGCTGTGTTAGGATTTGTGCTTTCGAAAAAAGGCATTAAAGTTAAAATGTGAAAACGTAAATGTTTTACATTAATGTTTTCATTTTGTCCTTGCTAAAATCATGTATATTTGAATTATTATTTGTAAGCTTTTTTTTCATTTTTTTTGCACATTAAAATCACAAAGCGGAAATTATTTGATTATGAAATTTTGGGTTATCAAAAAAATTTATATAATAAAAGCTTATTCAATTTTTGTTTATGAAAAAAACTGTTGTATAATTTTATAGTTGGTTAGGTGACTTCAATATAAATTGTTCATTTTTTGTTAAAAGCAAGAAACTGCATGGCCGCTTTAATAATTGTTTTTGACAAATATCTGAAGACTGTTTGAATTAATTTTCATATCCCAACCCTCGGTCCCATCCCCCTTCATAACCAAACATAGGAACGCATTGGTAAAATCTAGATAAATCAAATGCTTTGAAAATATTAAAAGTACCAAAAAACTTTTTCTAACTCAAAAATTTTGCGTTTTCCCTTAAAGACACTTGATGAGCATAGAAAACTTCTCCTCAAAATTTTCAACAGTGTAAAAATATCTATAAATTAAATGCTTTGAAAATATCTAAAGTGACGAAAAGTTTCCGTTTTTCACACATAGTGCCTTGTTGAGCACTGAAAATCTCTCCCCTTTTTTGGTAATTTTTTTTTTATAAAAGATAATACGGGAATAGTTATTTCTCGTATCGTATTATAAACGGCTTTCCGCGGATTGTGATTGTACATTTCTATATTCGTAGAAAACTGGTTATAATACGATGCTAGACATAGTTTTTTCGTATGGATGAGAACCGGTTCCTATCCACCGGATTCGAATGAATACGAGAAAGTTTCTTAATAAATATTTGTCTATATTATTTATCATATATTCTAGATTGATTTTTGATGTATTTTGTTCAGGATGACACAATTTCTATTTATGAAAATGTTCTTGAGAATTCTGGACTAAGGTAAACATCTTATATAAATACAGATTAAAGAAAAACTTTTCCAGTATGGCTTCGAAACCGATTAATATTCGCTGGATTGGAACCGGTTCTCAGTCATACTGAAATATCATGAATAGCATCGTATTACAGAAATTTTTAACGAATATCAAAAATAAAAATCATGAAATCAACACCCGTTTTGTTAGCCCCGAGGCTCATTTAAATATCCGCGGAAAGCTGTCTATGACGATGCGATAAATGAATATTCTATGCTACATGAAGTATGTCCGTAGCAACTAAGCAAAAATTCGTTAACTTAATCAAAATTCGACTTACTTTTTCACAAGACTTGGCAATAACATAGAATATAAAAAATCATCAATTGATTTGATGAAATGGTGATTCATGTAACGACACATTTTATTGATTTGTAAAGCTTCGCTTTTATGGTTTGTATTGACGTTTCTATGTAATGCATAATATATTATAAAGTTATCTGTGAGCATTTATTCTGAAATAAAAAAAAATATTTAATTTCTTTCTCTGGAAAGCTTTCTATTTGTCCGGGACAAGGAAAAAAAAGTTTTGTTTGAATGTTTCAAGTTTATGTTTGTAATTTTTGTAAAGGTTACTTTAAGCTGTAAATTAACTTGATGTACTTTGTACTGTCTAAGGGTTTGACAGTCCGATTTAAATATTTACTAGCTCATGTATCTCTAGTATCTAGGGGCTTTTTATAACAAGATGTAGGGAAGGGCACGTATATGGGTTAAAACCATCCCAACACTTAAACCTTAAAATAGATAGCCTAAAACCTTCCGAAAACCAATATAAAGCCTCATTAAAAAAGAAAACTCAATCGTTTCAGTAGTTTTCAAAACCTTAAGATACAGACAAAAAGACATTACTACTTTATAAAATAGAATAATTCAGGAAATAAGAATATGGACAGTTTAGCTGGAAAATTCAGCAAATATGTATTATTAACACCCTCTCAAAAAGTCATCTCTCGAGTCTTTGTTATAACTTCAAACTTGCTCTGTTTTTTCATCTTTTTTAACACAAACTCTACTATCGACACAGATTCTGATGTATAAACTGAATTAGAGGTTATTTTGCGGCTGACAAACTTTGCAAAAGTGATCTTTATATACATAATGGCATAGTGATGATTACTATCTAACAACATCTTAATCATAATTATGATGTGCCAAAATATGGCTTAAGGCTGAGTTGAAAAGGTTGAATTTCACCTGGACGAAACAGGGGTGAGTATGTTCACAAAAACGAAGCTTTTGCTCAATCGAAATAGCAAATATAAAGACAAATATGATATTTTTTTTATTTTAATCCAATGAATTTTTTCTTATTTAATCCCGTTATACATAGTAATAATAATTATGACTGCCTTAGCATCTAGCGGGTATTTAAAGGGGGAATTATCAGATAGAGAGCAGAAAAACAATTTAATTCATTTCAATATTTAAATTTGAAAATGAAAATAGCCTAAAACCATTCTTGGGCCTATATAAAACAAGAAACTTACTACTTTATATTATTAAATTTGTATGATTTGTTGTGAATCCTTAGGGTTGATTTGCTAAATAAACTTTGGATCTTTTGCCAAAATAAAACATCTTTGCCCAACAAAAGTACAACTCTGTGGTAAATGTTAACATGAGTTCATTTGTAATAATTTTGATACATTTTTTAGAGGAGGCAAATTTTTGGAGCGAAGAAAACTGGATATACCAAATTCAAGGACTGTTGATAATACAGGTGAACTATTTATCACTAAAAGGAGTGTTTTATTATGTGTAAAGTAACTCGTCCCTTTTTAAAGTTTTGCATGTTATTTACGGCTTAATTAGGACTTTAACCTAAGGCACAATGTTCAAAAAAATGTTTACTTACACCTTTCAATAGAAAAATATTTGGTGCTTTCCCTCAAAGCTATTGGTCACTGAACCCCACTCTCCTCCCCACTTATTTGGGTACAAATAGAAATTAAGGGGAAGGGGTAGTTTTTACATTTTGCTTCACACTGCGTAAATACCAGAAATGTCTAAACACGTTATCTAAATTGTTAGCTTAAAAACTTTGGGTAATTTTAGAAGATCTTGATTATTTTCTTCAAATTCGCAGTGTCAAAATTCCAGTAGAAGGGGTGATCAATTTATCGTCCCTTTTTGTATTTTAGGACCAGAAACCTACAAATTGAAAGATCTGACAATTGGAAGCACTATACAAGTTTATGGGAGGTAATAGATACATTCATTTCCATATTTACCGTTCATATGTGTAACTTCTTAATTAAAATCCTTAAAAGAATTAATTTATTACACTTGATAGTCAATTTATCACAATAATCCGTTCCACTTAGTTGAAATTTATAGCCGATGGAGATTGTTTTTTCTTTATATTCAGTCTCATTTGATTCAATCTCATAATAATTACAACGATTGTTCGTACACTGTGTCCCTATTAGTCTATTTAAGGAATGATCAACTAGACTTTCATTATCTAACCTCCAAATAATTTGAATTCTTGAATGTCTCTAATAGCTAAGAAAACCAAGCAGCGGGTTTTGTCGTATTTTTACAGTAGATTTTCTCGTATTTTTACCCCTACCGTGGACTCTAGCACTGCGGGTCACATTTCCTATCCCTTGGGGCTCAATCATTTACGTTTATCTAACCTAACCTAAAATACCATATCAAAAGCTACTGTGAAAGTATGACGAAACGCACCATAAGAGGCTTTGTCACGAAAAAGACCATACCCAAGTATACTATAATATTTAGAAACTTTGTGGTGCGAGGAGCAGACCGTGCAGTGCTGAACTACATTGATAAAAATGAAATATACATTTGTCCAGATTTCCGGTAAATATATTTCTTAGAACTTGTGGGCTTTTCCATTGCTCCCCTCTTATTCTATTTTTACCTTAGACATAGTGTGGTGCCCTAAAAATGCGGGAATACGCGTTACCCAATATAATTGAACCCTACCTTACCTAAAGTAATAAACAAACTCCGCAACCTACTTATTTTCAAACAAATTTGAAAACAAGGAACTTTAAGTGTCCTACGTTTAAGTTAGTTTTTGGAAAGGTGTTAGATTTGAGTCTAGTTTGAAAATCTAACAGCTATTGAATAATGGCGTAGATATGGATAGTTCAGAAGCAATCGCAGCTTATTGTCTTATTTTATACAAATAAGAAAGCAAATTAAAATGGTAAATTTGCTGAATCACAGCCCTTGATTATAGCTATTTAAACTATTGAAGAATAAGCCATCTAACAATTCAACTATTCTTACTTAAATTAAAATTATTTTAGGTCAAGTTTGATCAACTACTTCAATACCAACGTAGAAGAGAAAATTCCAGCAAGTGAATTGAAAGTTCCTGTCGCCTAAGTACAACAAGAACGATAATTGTGTATAGTTTTTTTTAACTACTTTCAGTATATTCGATTTCAAGTTAAAAAAACGTATGCTCTTCTTCAAAGAGCTTTTCGAGCACTGATTCCCTCAGTTTTCTCTTACCTCTCCTATACCTAACCCCTGTGGGTCCCTAAATATCTGCTGTCCTATGATAATAAACAACCAAACCAAAAATATCACCCCCTTATTTTCAATTTAATTTATTACATTAATCAAATAGAAATACAGCAAAAGATGCCTTTTTAGAAAATTATATAAAAAGAAAATATAGCTTTGGGGAGAAAAATTACGTACAATTATTTCAAATTTTTGCAAGCATAATCTAGTTTGCACTTCCCTTTCTCACTAATTTGCCAATGATTACAGTAAGTATGGTTATACAATTAATAAATAAATGATTAGACGATTTTCTTTTTATAAGTAATTTTTTGATAATTTTGTACTCTGGTACCTATTATGCACCTTTCAATATTTTGAAAAAAAGAATCTAAAATAAGGGGGGAGGCAGGGGCAGGCTTTTTTATTTAGGGGGGGGGGGTAAAATTTGTTTGGGGAAGGGGGGGGGGGGTAATTACCCCCCTGAAATTTGTTGGCAGGGGTAAATTTTTTTTACCCCCCCAAAATTGTTTGGGGGGGGGGGGAAGTTTTTAGAAAGAATAAAAAAGTACATACATCGCTAAAAAGTAACAAAGTTAACAAAACAAAGATTACCAAAACTCCATATTTATATAGAACGGATTATACTGTCTATATAATCTATAATACAAAGTAGCTTGATGTCTGTCTGTCTGTCTGTCTGTCCGTCCGTCCGTCTGTCCGCCTGAAGCTTAAGATCTCGGTAACCACTGAACGGATCAGATTCTACTCTTCAGGGTATATACCTATTGGTCCTGCGGTGGTTTTAAGCTATTTTCTTGGGGGGTGGGACACCCCCAACCCCCCCAAAAACAAAAAAAATCCTCCCCCTATTTTTTTATACAAATTTTGCAAATTCGTTGTTTAATCGCTATTTTTTTTTTTTTTTTTACGAATTTTGCGAATTCGTTATTTAATCGAGAAAATGTTTTCCTGCTGGGTAGGTGCGAAAATTTGCGATCCGTTCTGCTGGGTAAGTAATAGAAGATGTAATTATACCTCTTGGGGCAAAGCCCCTAGAGGCTAGGGGTGAAACCGCTAGTAATAAATATTCGAACACAAAAAGAAATATAGAAATGGACAATGAACATATCCTATTATATAAAGTAGTATGTTTTTTGTCTGAAGCTTTAGATCTCAATAACTACTGAACCGATTGGGTTCTCTATTTTGGGTTGGCTTCATATAGGTCCTATGTTGGTTTTAGGCTATTTAATTTTCCGATTTAAGTCTTGGGATGGTTTTAAGCAATTTTTATCGTCCATCTCTGCCCTATAGAGTCCCTATATGATAGGGGCCTAGCTGCTAATACCGTAAATAAAGTATAATATAATAAAATATGCTGAAAAAAGATGGATATGAGATTTTTTAAAAACCAGACGCATATCTTTTAGAGCAACCAAGTAATGCCTAGTTGTATAAAAATATTTGTATATGATAAGATTACTATAGTTGTATAGTAGTTGCTCTTGTAAACAGGACAAGACAGAACAGTACGTAACATCGTTTACCGACAGACAAACAAATCAGCTCAATGTTAATTGTAGATTAGCGTTGCCACTTTTAATTGTAAGATTGTTCAAATAATTTTGTACATTTTTGTATCACCGCATGCTTAAATTTGATAGTTTTGTAATTTTAATAAACATGATTTTTGTGAAGTGTCTTAAGTGAACCAAATAAATTCTTTAATGCTAACTTCTGTCATTGAACAACATTTTGAAAATTGAAGCTTTTCTATACCCTAGTAATCTCTGTCTCAGCAATTTACCTTTTTTTGTGCTTATATAAGCATTTTTGTCAGATTTAAGTAGGACGTGCTCACATCGGGAAAGTCCGCACTTTACAACAAAAGTGGCTTACTTAAATCGGACATGTCGGACTAACGAGCCATTTTCGTAAGTTAATTGCTTACTTCAAGAACTATTATTGCCCTATAAACCCCTAAAAATCCCCAAAAATAAGGGTGGCTGATAAGAATCAGCCAAATCGGACGCTTTTGACGTAAATGTCTTACAGATTAAGATTTTAATCCGGATTATTTTTCCTCAAAATTTAATCCCTTCTCAGCCATTTAGGCTATATTTGTAGTTGATTGCTTACTTAAACAAGCCATTTTTGTGATTAATGTCCTACTTATATCTTCCATTTTTGCTACAAAATCCTTACTTAAACAAGCAATTTTTGTGATTAATGTCCTACTTATATCTTCCATTTTTGCTACAAAATCCTTACTTAAACAATCCATTTTTGGGGTTGATTGCTTACTTAAATCCTCCATTTTTGCTGCAAAACCCTTACTTAAGTAAGCCATTTATGGGGTTGATTACTTACTTAAATCATCCATTTCTGTTGCAAAATCCTTACTTAAATAAGTAATCAACCCCAAAAATGGCTTATTTAAGTAAGGTTTTTGCAACAAAAATGGATGATTTAAGTAAGTAATCAACCCCAAAAATGGCTTATTTAAGTAAGGTTTTTGCAACAAAAATGTATGATTTAAGTAAGCAATCAACCCCAAAATTGGCTTATTTAAGTAAGGTTTTTGCAACAAAAATGGATGATTTAAGTAAGTAATCAACCCCAAAAATGGCTTATTTAAGTAAGGTTTTTGCAACAAAAATGGATGATTTAAGTAAGCAATCAACCCCAAAAATGGCTTATTTAAGTAAGGATTTTGCAACCAAAATGGATGATTTAAGTAAGTAATCAACCCCAAAAATGGCTTATATGGCTTATTTAAGTAAGGATTTTGTAGCAAAAATGGATGATTTAAGTAAGCAATCAACCCCAAAAATGGCTTATTTAGGTAAGGATTTTGCAACCAAAATGGATGATTTAAGTAAGCCATTTTTGGGGTTGATTGCTTACTTAAATCATCCATTTTTGTTGCAAAAACCTTACTTAAATAAGCCATTTTTGGGGTTGATTGCTTACTTAAATCATCCATTTTTGCTGCAAAAACCTTACTTAAATAAGCCATTTTTGGGGTTGATTACTTACTTAAATCATCCATTTTTGTTGCAAAAACCTTACTTAATTAAGCCATTTTTGGGGTTGATTGCTTACTTAAATCATCCATTTTTGTTGCAAAACTCTTACTTAAATAAGACATTTTTGGGGTTGATTACTTACTTAAATCATCCATTTTGGTTGCAAAATCCTTACTTAAATAAGCCATTTATGGGGTTGATTTCTTACTTAAATCATCCATTTATTTATTTTATGCTTTCTTTAATTCAACCTTTTTACTGTGAAATATATGCTTGAACACCAGCTATTTTATGTTTACTTACCTTTCTTTTGAGCTACTAAAACCTCACATAAACTTGCTCAAACATTTTTAAAAATTATTTTATATATTTATTTATAATACAAAAGACTCTGATGAAAATTTATTCAAGTTGATACAAATTAATTTGATGTTTCTGATTAAATGAAGTCTATAGGAGTTCCGGCAAAACCACTCTAACAACAGACTGATATAAAAAAAACAACAATCTATTTTTAAAGTGATTCTAAATGCCCCCTATTATTTTTTCAGGTGATAAGTTTCTGTTCTTCAAGGAAGTAATCTAATGAAAAATAATTACAGACAAACAAAATATATTTAAATGTACTAAATAGGATTACATAAAAATATTTCCTAACAATTTCCAATTAAACATTCAAGAATTTTTATCAACATTTAATAACAATAAATACTAATAAAATATATCAAATATAGAAACAAATAATATTCCAACGCCTGTTTGTTAATAAACCTGAATAAATTTCAAAAAAAGTATTTTAATCTAGGGTAGAACTTTTATAAGGAAACTTTTAAACATTTTGATTATTATTGTGCCTTGAATACCATTTTTTTCAGCTATTTGTAGTTTAGGAGCTACATTGAAAATATGAGAAAAAAAATGAAAAGTTTTAAGTAAGGTAAAACATTTTACCATGTAGCTCCTATACTAAACTTAGCTCAGGAATAGTTCTTACGTATCTAAAACTAGAGCTTATGACAATTCACAAATAGCTATACAATTGAATGTGTGGTAACCAACAGTTTTTAGACTTAAGATGAATCAAATTTATCCAGAGGTGTATTGTAGTTATACAAATCAAGTGCAAGTTCCTGCTTTGGTGTCAGATAAATTGCCAATATGAACCCACCCTTATAAACATAATGAACAAACTAACAAACAAACAGACAGACAAATTTTGAGATGTCCCAAAGACCAGAAAAAATGACATGAAAGCATTGAAAAATATTTTAAATTGGTGGAATTGAAAACTTGGATGCCTTTTTTTCTATATTGGCCCGGCTCGGCCTAAGTAAAGATACCTGCCATTTTTATTGCCCGGCTCGGCGCGAGTAAAGATACCCGTCCACTTATAATATCAAAATTTTAAAACTTCTAGGAAATGGGTTTTTTTAACTGAAAAGGGTGGCACCTATAGCCAAAACACTAAATGTAATATAAATCGTTTTGTATCTTACTTGTAGCTCTATCAATTACATGAGGTTATGTAGTTTTCAATTGTGGATCGTATCGTAGTATTAGCTACTCTACAACTCACTTTGGACGTTCAAAAATTACATTTTTAATTTTTTGGGCCAAATAACCGGGTATTTAGGACAAAACTGGGCTTGAATGCTGGGGGAAAGCACCAAAAAAACTCCAAAAACGGTTACCTATGCCGAACGGTTTCTTTACTTGCGCCGAACCGGGTTTTATTGCAACTTTCCTGTGCATGCCACTAGAGCAAAACAAAAAAATTGGAATTCCGTTTTTACCATAACAAAGCTTCCCTGAAATTTTCAGCTCGATCGGTCCATAAAAGTGGCGCTCGGCACTAATGGGTTAAAACGCCAGAAATTTAATTTTAATATCTTTAACTCAAAATTTTTTTTGAAAATTGGATTATAAACACCAAAGATATGGGTAAAAATGTGAAAAATATAAAAATAGCCAAAAACCTGCAAAAAGGCAGTCTGACCGACATTGTTGTTTTCTTCAAACGACAGGAAATTTAATTTTGATATCTTTAACTGAAAAAATTTCGAAAATCGGACCATAAACACCAAAGATATGGGGAATAATATAAAAATAGCCAAAACCCTGCAAAAAGGCAGTCTGATTGTCATTGTTGTTTTCTTCAAATGACGGGAAATTGAATTTTGATATCTTTAATTGAAAAAATTTTGAAAATTGGACCATAAACAGCAAAGATATGGGGAATATTTGGAAAATATAAAAAATAGCCAAAAACCTGCTTAAAAGCAGTTCGACTGCTATTGATGTTTTATTTGTGCTGCTTAATGATGGTAATGTTGTCAAAAAATTTAAGCTCTCTATCTTTTATAGGAGCCGAGAAAATCACGTTTCCCCCACTTCATTAATTACGGACGGACGGACAGACGGACAGGCGGACGGACGGACATTGTCAATTATAGAGTAGCTTCGCTACTAAAAATGTGAACAAATCTTTATGAACTAAATTATGTGTTTAGCAGCCATAGGTTATTTTATTGTGTTTGTTTATTATTTGTTTAGCATTGCTTAAATGCAGGGATCTAATGGGATAAGAGTAAGACGAAGGCCGATAAATAGATTTACATCCCCAATGATGATACTCAATTCACCAATTACAATTAGTGGTTGAAATGTATGGACACTCAACTTAATGTATCAACCAATCCCCAAAGTTGTAAGGCCAACGAATAAGAAAACGTTTTTATTAAACTTTAGGGAATTAGTTTTGAACAACTCATGGTCCCATTCCTCCCTTGCTTTAATGGATTTTCGATTTTAACCGGAAGGGATAGAACAATGGACAATAAATTTATGTAAGCACCTTAATTACAATCAACAATTTACTCATATGATTCTAAATCTAATGTATGTTACTCAAATAGTTTTAACAGGAATTCAGGTATAAGACAATTAATAATACGTTTTTTTATATCCCCAATGATGAGAAACAAGATTACTCTTCCATATAGATTTAGTAAAATTACCCAAAGTGTTTAAGCAAACAAAATGAAACTTTGGGTACCAGCGTAATTAAGAGCCAAATGTTCGATCACTCTTTGATATAAAATGGGTGGGGGGGACAATTGACTCTTTTTTACAATTATAATAAAGTTTACAAGCACGAATTCTCATTTGTTGGCTCAAAAACTTGGGGTAATTTTTGATAAATTTGGATTGGTTTATTCATTTTATTTCAGTTTCAAAACGTTTTACCCAATAATTTTATTGTTTAAGAGGGTTAATTTTGTTCATCATTATTGAGGATATATGTGCTGTATGATACCTTTAGATCGCTGGTCTTATATAAAGTCAACTTCAGATAAAAAGATTATTTTAAATGATACATTATTTCAGTATTATAGACAGATTTCCACGGATAGAATAACTATACACTAAGTTTATATTGTTTTAATCTTGACAGATTTAATTCAATTATGATTATTTTGTGGAAAATTGTCTAAAAGTCGACATGTAGGGTTGAAATACGATTCTAACACAACGGAAATAAAAACAAAACTGGTTTTAATATTCTGATTTTACATTTTTATATTCGGAGAAAACTGGAAATGATATAATACTTGTTTTTTTCAGTATGGCTTAGAACCAGTTCTATTCCAGCGGATATTAATCGGTTTTGTTGCCATACAGGAAATATATTTAACACATTATTATAAAGTTTCCGTGTAAGTAAAATTAAATAATATAGCTATCTATCACAACGTATTATAGTCAGCTTTCCGCGAATATCAACATGAAAACCGGCCTTGCGTGGCCCAGGCTCAGAAAATTGGTTCTAGGTTTATGAGTTTTATTTTAATTTACGTGGAAAACTGTCTGTAATAAGATCATATACATAATTTTTCAGTATGACTAAGAACTGGTTCTAATCCAGTGGATATTAATCGGTTTCAAAGCCATACTAGAAATTTTGTTTTAAATAAAAAATTGTCTACATAATACATATTTTTCAGGATGCATAAGAGTCGGCTCAAAGATATGCATCATATAAAACATTTTAAGTAAAATGCCACCCCCCCCCTCCCCTCTTCTTATACTACCTAACCTAACCTTACCCAAAATTCAAGGTTTCAGTGCTCAACAATGTACTTCAAGTGAAAGCGCCAATATTTTATTTTTAAGCATTGTATTTATGTATGTATTCTTCTTGTTTTTAATGCAAACAAAATTTTTGTTTTTACTTGAAATCTTAAGAAATAAGACTATGGACGAATCGATGAAAATTCCCCATTTACGATAAGAAATACATAAATCATTGGTCAAAAAGTTTTGACACAGCTATTTTTGAACCAAGCAATCAAATTTCAATATAAGTTATTAAGCTGACCAATAAACGTTTTAATATCTTTTTAGGACTTTTATTGAATTTAGATTGGTTAGTTTATTAACTACTAGCGGCTACGCCTCTAGGGGCACTTGAAGAGGGGGGAGTCGCATTTAATACACCAATTTCTTATTTTAGATTTTAATAGAAAAAGGGAAAAAAAATTTTGGGGGGTGGAATTTTTTTTTTGGAGGGGGGGACCCCCCTCCCATAATTTTTAATTTTAGTTAAAAAATTAAATTTTTTTAAGGGGTGGTATTTTTCATTTTTTGGAGGTTGAGGGTGTCCCACCCCCCAAGAAAATAGTTATAAACCTTCACGGGACCTATGAGAAGCTACCCTGTTAAGGAGAACCCGATCGGTTCAGCGGTTAGTGAGATCCTTTGGTACAGACACACAAACAGACAAACATCCCATTACTTTAGTATAATGATTGTGTCCAAACGTCCACTCCTAATTGTAATCCATAAAAGGGGTAATTTTGTTTACCATCATTGAGGATGTAATTATACATCAATTAATCTGCCATTGTCTTATCCCTTTCGATTCCTGCGATAATAAAATTTGGATATAGTCCCTTTCGTGGCAAGGGGTGTTTCATCGTAATTTTAAAAGCGAAGCTTTCTATAATTAGGGTCAATACGTCCGTCCGTAAGTACGTCTGTCCGTACATCCGGAACGAATAGATTTTTTTTGGTTAGTTTAGGCATGTTAGAATTGTCCTATTGATTTCAAACTTTGCATGGTGATTCCTGTTGTAACTTTAGAACGATTTAGAAAGCATAGCAACTCTATAATCATTACCAAAATGTCCATACGTCCATTTTAAACATGTTGATTTTTACTTTTTTTAAAACAAATTTTTATGTGATCTAATTATCCGATTGATTTTTATATATTGATTCCTTGGAACAACAAAGTACAATATTATAATCGAAGTAACTCTATAATCAAGTCCTAAAAATGTAAGTATGTACATAAATATCATCCTGTATCAAGCAGTTTTTCAACAAAGTTACTTAAAATTTTGTTTCTACTCTTATACATTTATATTCTAATTATTCAGTTCTGGCACTATAGAAGAGTTAATGTCCGTTTGTCTAACCATTTTAGTGCTTCGCTTTTATGGATATTGTCATCCTTGGTTTATTAGATTTTGATAGGTTATTTTAGGTTAAGTGGATTGCACGACCTTTGTCTGAGAAGTCCTAACTGTGCATAATAATAAGTTGCACCTGTTTTAGGCCAAGGCATTCCCCCCACTCTATCTATTTATGTCACGCATCTGACATAGCAGCAGTAAGAACCAATTTTAATGTCTTTAGTTATGACACAGTGACGGACCGAGTTTTAAACCTATCACCTTCCCTACGTTGAGCGGATGCGCTACGTGTTAAGGGATAAGATAATGAACGACAAATTGAAATACATCCCAAATGACAATAAACATGATTACCCCTTCCAAGTATTAAAATTGTTGGTTAAAATGTTTCTGAGCTAACAATAAGAAAAAGCAGTAAAAAACTTTGGGTAACAGTGAATTAAAGAGCACAGTGTCCCTTCCCTCCCTGGTGATGGATTATTTATTACATTGCTTTAGACTTTTCCACAAGAGAGATAGATAAATGAACGATATTTTTTTATATAGGGGTTCAGAATCATTATAATCCAGATAAAATAAAACAGATCGTGTTAATAACAACTTTTTAGGGATAGTAAAATATAAAAAAAATTATGAGATTAATTAATTCCAGTTTTGTTGGCCTTGAGGGGCCGAAGGCCCAGGCTTTCAAAACAAGTAAAATGTTTTTTACTTTATTATTAAATATTTATTGAAAGTTGTCTTTAAAACGACACTAAACATAATTTTATCAGTATGGCTTAGAACCTGCAGAAATTAAAAGTATTCGATGCCATACTGAAATAGTTATTTATCACATCGTATTATCAACAGCTTTCCAACTATATTGAAATTAATATTGATAATTGAATCATATAACATAAAGTCCTACCCTATACCAATTCACCAAGTAAAACTTTGGGTACAAGTGTAATTTATGGTCAATGGCACCTCCCTCCTTGTTTGCTCAAACAAATGCATCATAAAAGCGTTTTAAGAAATAAAGCCAAACATTAACCCATATCAACCATTTCACCATAACAATTTCTGAACCAATCTAGTTAATTTACTATTTTAAAACATGTAAATTTAATGCTTTTAAGAGGACGAATGAGCGAGTATGGTTATCCCAGACAAAGTAAAATTGGCCTGTTTATTAAACTGGCTCCCAAAGTTTTATAACAACGTTTTCTTATTCGTTGGATTATCAACTTTGGGGATTTAAATTTGTATTTTTTAAACGTCTCAACCATTAAATGTAATTTACTGAATTTTGAGGGTAATTTTGACTATTATCATTGAGGAAGTATACAAATATATCGACTATTGTGTTATCCATGGTAATTATAAAAAGTAAAAGCGCCAATTTTTACAATTTTTATTGGGATAAGACAATGAATGTTTAATTGCAATGATGATATTGCATCGTATTATAGACAGCATTCCGCGGATAGTAAATTTAAAAATGAAAAGATTTATTCCGGTTTTGTTAACCCTGAGGGGCCGCAGTCAAGGGCTTACAAATCTGGCATTGATATTATGTTTTTTTTTCATTTTCATACTCATATAAAATTGTCTAGATTATGATACGTTACACATTTTTCCAGTATGGCTTTGAACCGGTTCTAATCCCGCGGATATTAATCGATTTCAAAGCCATACTGAAAATAAAATTACCCCTGTTGAAGATTAAAATTATTGATTGGGCACTACTTGTTCAGAACCAACCAATCAAAATTAAATAAAAGTACCCAAAGTTTTTAAGCTAACCATAGATCAAGGATAGTAATAAAACTTTGGATACCTGTGTAAATACGGTCCAATGTACCCTCCCTCCTTGGGTAAAAATGTATTTTACTGCTTAATGATACCTACATCCCTGGGTTTGGTGTGTCTACAAAAAGGCAGTGTCCAAACTTTTACACCAATTATTTTAATCTACAAAAGTGGTCCCGTTTTACAATTGTAATTGCGCATATTGTAAACAGTTATCACTCAAGTAAATTACTGTTTTTCTACCATATAATATTTTTTTTTTCATTTTGACTCAAAACCTATTTAATCAAGAGGGAAAACTTAGATTCATAGCCACACTAAAATAGTTGTTTATAGCATCATATTATAAACACTAAACAGCTTTCCGTGGATTTTAAAATGTACAATTGTAAGAGTAAAAATATTTTTAAAATAATGTGTTAAAAACTTCATTTTATTTGCTCAAAGATATGCCTCAAATCAAAAACGTTTTAAGAAAAATGCCACCCCCCTTCTCCTTATACAACATCCTAACCTGACCCAAAATTGAAGGCATCAGTGCTCATCAAGGTACTTCGAGTGAAAGCGCCAATATTTTATTTTAGAGCATTGCAGTTTTGGATTTATATTTCTTGTTTTTACTTTAAACTAAATTTTCGTTTTAACCAGGGATAAGGGATGGGAAACCTGGCCGAAAATTAGGTCTCAGCCTCCTTTTAAAAGTGATGGGGCAACTTTTCTTTTTTGCCTATAAAATCAACTCATTTTCGCCAGTTCATTATTGGCTGTAGGCCAATATCCAATAGCCTGAAACTTGCTTTTAGCATTAACCAATTATTAATAACAAACGCGTCCCCCAGTTCATTATTGGCTAAATTAATTCAAGCAAACATAAATTTCTGCTATTAGAAAGACAACAATGGAAAGTTTCTGCTATCAGAAGGACAACAATATATATGACGTTCAATCACATCAACTTATTATTAAATCTACACATTAATAAATGTCCATATAGCAAAACATAAATTGAGATATCGTTTTTTGAAGACTGAGTAGGATTCAACATTTTATACTTTAGAACAATGTGAAAAACTCATTGTCTTTAGACAATTTAAAAGTTACATTTCATGTGGAATTGATAACCCACCTAAATGATTACAAATACAAAACTAGTTCAATATGTAAATAAAAGTGTACTGTGTTTTATTAAAAAAAAATTTTCATTAATTTTGGTAAAAATTATTGCACACTTAATTGAACTTTTCTGTTAATATTTAACGTAAAATAATTTTTTTTTTAAAATTCTTAATTTATATGTATGCTATGGAACAATTAGTTGATAGAATGTTACCCATGTACTTATTCAAATCTACTTAATTTATTTATTAAAGCTGGGGGGCTAAAGCGGTGTTTATTTCTAAATACAAATTTTGGGGTGAAGTAGATCCCCCCTTAAAATGTTTGAAAATAAATCAGATTTAACCATCTCAAAAAAAACTTTTTTTTAAATGGGGGGGGGGGGGGTTGGCGAAGTAATAACGGGATTCTACTTAAAGCCACTAACATATTGGTTCTTTGGAAAGTTTTTATTATATTTTATGATTGGTGAAATCAACTACCTGAATTCTATTCTATACTTTTTTTCTTTGCATTCATATAATAGCTATTTCATCATTGTTCATAGTTTTCAAATCTAACTACTGCGTCATCCCGAAACTAGTTTTTTAGGCCTAGTTGGAAAATAGGCCTGGAATAATATTTTCTTACGTTTCCCATCCCTTATCCCTGGTTTTAACTAGGAATCTTAAAGGAGAAGACAATGGACGATGAATTGATGAAAATTCCTTATTAACAAACAACTTTGAGGACTTAACTAATCAAAATTCAATAATTTATCATTATTATCTTAAAAAGACTCTCCACAGAAAAATCAACTTTGGATTTTTGAAAATCTAACCTGAAATTATAATTCTCTGTTCAATTTTAAGCATTTTTTGTTTTTGTGGCATCGCAATCGAAGCCCTTTGAAATTTTTTACCTCCTTTAAGTGAATCCTCCCGCCATTCAATTTGTGCTGCTTTAGTGATTTTTAGCTTCTATGTTGCCGCATTCATCGTCCTTCTCCGCCGCTACTCCGCTATTCATTGCTGTGCGTCGCGTTTCAATACATGCTCCCTCTCCCTTGTTCAGAAATTAAATGGAGGCTGGGGGTGTTGTGTATAGCAACGTACGCAATGTATAGCGGAGTAGCGGCGGAGAAGGGCAATGAATGCGGCAACTGCGGCAAAAGATGGTTATATTTGGCGGAGGCGAACACAAACTGGAGGCGGTAGGATTGTCCAGTCAAGGAAGAGGATAAATCGTAGAGCGGCCGGTTGCAATGGAGCAAATGTTCTTTAGCGGCAAACATATATTGAGTGGAGAAAAGTGTAGTATATATTGTTATAGCGGCAGTACAAATAGGCGGCGGACAAAATTTTCAAAGGGCTTCGATCGTGATGCCACAAAAACAAAAAATGCCTAAAATTGAACAGAGAATAATAGTTTCAGGTTAGATTTTCAAAAATCCAAAGTTGATTTTTCTGTGGAGAGTCCTTTAAAGTGTTCAAACGTTTCCAACCCTTATTGTAATCTACAGAAGGGGTAATTATATTTACCATCAATGTGGATGTATATTAATTTATCGGCCATTGTCTTATCCCTTTAGATAACTGCGATAATAAAACTTCAATATAAGTACCTAAAGATTTTGGGCCAACAAACAAGATAACGTGGTTATTAAACATTGTATATTTCAGGGAAAATCTCGCCCTTACGAGGTAAGGTATAATACAGGGATCTTAAGAGATTAGACAATGATGATGAATTAAATTACTGCTGTTGTGAATTAAATTTGTTTATTGGATTTAATAAAGTTTGGACACAACAAGTTCAAAATCAACAAATCAAAATCACCCCAATTATATTTTTTTTATAAAACGTGCGTAAAACTTGGGT